>NC_142173.1:19327549-19438513 GCF_029865625.1 Vigna umbellata | reverse complement strand
TCATTTTTCTCCTCCTTCTCTCTAGAACTCTCCGTCTTCCCTCTTCTGCAACTCACCCTCCTTTTCTCCGTTCACGTTTCAGCACCGTGATAATCAGCACTGCACCGTGAGCTTTCCATCAAACCGATTGGTTTTGGATTCTGAAACGGGTAAGTTTCACGTCCTCAACCACTCTTCATTTTCCACATGCAAGCTCGTTTTAAATCTGCATGCACCTTCTCTGAACCAGTATTGGTTTTCTGAATTTTTAGTTGAAGAGTTTTTGGGTTTTTGAACGAAAAAGGGTAGAAGAGTTGATACTGGGATCTGGTTTTCTTTTAAAGAACGAAAGCACGTTTCCAATCCAGGTAAGGGAAGCTTGTTAGAATTTAATTCACATGATCTCTGTACTGCATGCGCGTTACGTAATGTTTGAAAGTATGATTTATGATATTTGACTTTGGAGTTTAGGATTATGATTCTGAGATGATATATGAAAATGTTGCATGTATGTACTGGGAATTATATGCTGAGTGTATGAATGGTCTGTGACGTTGTACGTGGATGATTTTGATATTTGAATGTTAGTATATGATGTTGATTAAAAGCATGAGAAGTATGGAAAAATACTATGTTAAGATTGATTTAATGCATGAAAGTTTATACTGGAAAATGAGTTACTGTAAAAGAAGAATTATATGAAAAGTGCATGAATTTGAACGTTCGTATTGATACGGTCATTGACCGTTCGGTATTATCAGTAAATTCTTGTATTAGTCGGACCCTTTCATTTGGAAAGGACTCCCTTTGAGAACGAACGCCCTCTAATATATTTTTACGTTGTGCTTTCGGCCAGACGTAAACATCACGAGTGTTGTGTGAGAATTGAGAATTTTGATAATATCCCCGTGAACTTTTAGTCAAATTATTGAAACATAAACTTTAAATATCTCATCTTATATAAATCCCAATTTCTATGATTTTGAATTCAGCCAAGAGTCTCGATCTAAAAACGTACGTCCTAAGTGGCGTTCGGTCTTAGACCGAACGTTCGTTCAAAAAGGCAAACGATTAGTAGCGCTCTTTCTTTTGTCGAGCGTTCGTCTTTGGTGGCGTTCGACCTTATGTCGAACGTCCGTTCTTGATAGCGTTCGTTCTTATGTCGAGCGTTCGCCTGTGGTAGCGTTCGACCTTATGTCGAGCGTCCGTTCGTGATAGCGCTCGTTCTTTTGTCGAGCGTTTGTATTTGATAGTGTTCGACCCTTGTCGAGCGTACATCCTTAATAGCGTTCGTCTTCTGTCGAGCGTTGGTCTTTAAATAGCGTTCGTTCTGATCTTAAATAGCGTTCGTCCAAACAGTGAAATAACGTTCGTCTTTTTATGGAAGTGTAATTAAGAATGAAAATGTGATGTTGAGGGAAGTATAAATTGTGCGAACCATATATGATATGATATTATGATTTTGGAATTTGAACGAGCGTTCCAGGGTGGAACGACTCTTGACTGGATATTGATATTTGTAGTATGAACGTGGTAAGCTTAGATGGTGATCCATCCTGATATTCCGTGAGTGCTCGTTCTCAAGTAGAGAGGAGTAGGTCATGCGTGGGAATGGCAGGAGGTCTAGACCATAACTGTAACTTGGCAAAAAGACTAACCTCAGGTGGATACTGATGAGCATTCCAGTTACCCCACCTGAGTGCATGGACGCCTTAGCTACACAGGTTTCATACAGTCCGGACAGTCTGTCTAGTATCAGGAAGTTTGATTTGAGTTAATGTATGTATTGGATGCATGTGTTGTGATGTATTTGATATGATTGATAAGTATAAATTGTATGTTTGACTTGAATTAAATTCAATAAGCTTACCCTTGCATTTCCTTCGTGTTGTCTTGTCTATGTATATCCGTCTTGTCAAATGCAATGATCATCCGTGTGGATGTGAGCAGAGGGAGATGCGTCTCTGGAGCAAACTCTTGAAGAGGAACTCGTTACTGAAGAAAATTTAGTAGAAGTTGAGGTGAAGGCCGAACAGTGAGGCGTTCGGTTATTTAGTTAGTTTGATTAGAGTAGCGAGCGTCTGTGAGCGAGCGCTCTTTTGTTGCTGTATATATATATTGGAACGTTCGGTCAATTCTTGTAAACCGTTCGTCCTCCTTGTTTTGTAAACGCTCGTTGTTTTAAATGAAAGGCCGTTCGGCCATTTATTCAATCTGCTTACTGTATTATTAAACTGTTTTGCCATATTGATTAATGTGATTATTCTAAGTATATAGTTGATGACTGTATATTTCTGGGATGTTACATTATTGGTATCAGAGCAGTTTTGTTCTCTTAAGGACGCTGTAGGTTATGAGTGCATTGCATTTTGCTGTGTGCTTTTTTAATGTTTAATGAGTTACTGTTTTAACTCTTAGACATGACTAACGTTCGTTTTCTCTGATCCAGAAAACGATGGCGCCTAGATTACCTCCTCCCCCACAACCAAACGAGTCTGATGCACCTAATCACACTAGGTTGTTGGAGACAGTGATTGAGAGGCTGCAACAGCAAAATACTACCCTCATGGAGCAGAACGCTGCTGCTCTACAGAGTTTGGAGGCCGCACGCGCCAACTCTGAAGCCACTCAAAGACAATTGATGGAATTAATTGCCGCCACCAGAGGCACGCCAGGAGCGTCCTCTTCCAATGCTGTTCATCATACTGAATGGAGTTTAGAGAGCTTTCTTCAACACCATCCGGCCAAGTTTAGTGGGAAGGGCCTTCCGGATGAGGCAGACCAGTGGCTGCAGGATATGGAACGAATTTACAATGCTAAAAGATGTCCAGATGAGAATCGCTTGGCTTTCACGGAGTATTTGCTTACTGGAGAAGCAAGCCACTGGTGGGCGAGCGCTAAGGCTATACTGACGGACGCTCAACGTCCTATTACCTGGGAAGTGTTCAGAGGGAAGTTCTATGAAGAATACTTTCCAGATAGCGTTCGTTTTGCTAAAGAGGTGGAATTTCTTCAACTGGTACAGGGAGGGATGTCGGTTTCAGAATATACAAACAAGTTCAAACATCTAGTGAGGTTCTATACAATGGCTACTAGTGAAGAGTGGCAGTGTAGGAAGTTTGAAAACGGGCTGAGAAGTGATCTCAAGGTGTTGATCTCTAGCTTGTGCATTCGGACGTTTCCAGCCATGGTGGAGAGGGCTAAAGTATTAGAGAAAAATATGGCTGAGGCGGAACAACAGAAGAAGCAACAAGTATCAAGAGGACCAGTTCTGACAAGGACCAATTTGAATCGTAACAGGACCCCGTACGCTCGTCCAGCTCAGTCAAGTGGTTCACAAGCTATGGTAGTTGCTGGACAGTCAAACCAACAGGGGCCGGTTAGATGTTTTCAGTGTGGAGGACCTCATTTCAGATCATCATGCCCGCAATTGGTTGGAGGAAAGTATTGTAATCGGTGTAGAAGAACTGGACATCTAGAGAGTGAATGCAATATGGGTGGACGTGCAGTGATGAGGCCACCCAACACTGGAAGAAATCAGACTAGAGGTGGTGGACGAGCCCAAGCTGTTGGGCGTGTTTATGCGATCACTGGTGCAGAAGCAGCGAGCTCAGGTACGCTCGTCACTGGCACATGCTTGCTGTATGGAATAAATTGTTGTGTGTTGTTTGACTCGGGGGCGACACACTCCTTCATCTCGAAGGCGTGCGTTGATAAGTTGGGGATAGTGGAGCGCGAGATGCAGTTTGATTTGGTGGTGTCTACACCAGCTGCTGGTGAGGTGAGAACGTCTACCGTATGTGTTAGATGTCCTCTTGAGATTGAAGGGCGTAGGTATAAGGTGAACCTCATATGTTTGCCTCTCAAGGACTTAGAAGTGATTCTGGGGATGGATTGGCTTACTACCAATCACATACTCATTGATTGTGGAGCAAAGGAATTGATTTTTCCTGAAGAATATGAAGAGAAGTTGGGTGTGACACTCGGCCAGTGGAAAGAAGATATAATGGAAGGAGCCAGTTGCTTTTTGATCATGACTCACGTGGATAATGAATCTGAAGGTTCTGAACGAACGCAGTCTAATTGGAGAGAAGCAAGTTCAGTAGTAGGTGAATATCTAGACGTTTTCCCTGATGAGGTGCCTGGATTACCACCCGTTCGTGAAGTTGAGTTTACAATTGATCTGGTAACAACCGCAGCTCCCATATCCGTTCAACCATACAGGATGGCACCTGCTGAATTGGTTGAACTTAAGAAGCAAATTGAAGAATTGATGGACAAGAAGTTCATCCGTCCAAGTGTGTCACCTTGGGGAGCGCCTGTACTGTTAGTAAAGAAAAAGGATGGCAGCTCACGGCTATGTATTGACTATCGTCAATTGAATAAGCTGACCATCAAGAACAAATACCCACTGCCTCGCATTGACGACCTGTTGGATCAATTGCATGGAGCGAACGTCTTCTCAAAGATAGATTTGAGATCAGGCTATCACCAAATTCGGGTTAAGGAGGGAGACATTCAGAAGACAGCCTTTCGTTCACGTTATGGACATTATGAGTACGTGGTCATGCCGTTCGGTGTGACGAACGCTCCTGCAGTTTTCATGGACTACATGAACCGCATCTTCAGGCCATATTTAGACAAGTTTGTAGTGGTGTTTATTGATGATATTCTCATCTACTCCAAGAGCTGTGAAGAACATGAAGAGCACTTGAGATTAGTACTTGGAGTGTTGAGGGAAAAAGAACTGTATGCTAAGCTATCTAAATGTGAATTCTGGATGAAGGAAGTACAGTTCTTGGGACACGTTGTGTCAGCTGGTGGAATTTCAGTTGATCCTGCTAAAGTGCGAGCGGTCTTAGAGTGGGAAAGCCCACGTTCGGTCACGGAAGTGAGGAGTTTTGTTGGACTGGCGGGCTACTACAGGCGTTTCATAGAAGGGTTCTCTAAGATAGTAGCACCGTTAACACAGCTGACCAGGAAGGATCATCCGTTTGCTTGGACCGATAGGTGTGAATCCAGCTTCCAAGAGTTGAAACAGAAGCTGACGAGCGCTCCAGTTTTGGTGATTCCGGACACTGCCAAACCATTTGAAGTATACTGTGATGCATCTCACCAAGGTTTGGGGTGCGTTCTCATGCAAGAGAAGAAGGCAGTGGCTTACGCCTCTCGGCAATTGAAGATACATGAGAGGAATTATCCAACACACGACCTAGAGCTGGCAGCGGTCGTTTTTGCCTTGAAGATTTGGAGACATTACTTGTATGGATCCGTTTTCCAAGTCTTCAGTGATCATAAGAGTCTTAAGTATCTCTTTGATCAAAAAGAGTTGAATATGAGGCAAAGGAGGTGGCTGGAATTTCTTAAGGATTATGACTTTGAGTTGCTTTATCATCCTGGTAAAGCAAACGTAGTGGCAGACGCTCTAAGCAGAAAAGTGGTGCATGTCTCGTCCATGATGGTGCGTGAGATAAGCTTAGTGGAAAGCTTTAGGGACTTAAAGTTGCAGTTTAATATAGAACCGAACAGCATCAAATGCTGCAACCTTAAGATATCCAGTGATGTGTTTGAGCGGATCAGAATGAAGCAACTGGATGATGAGGAATTAGTGAAGATAAGAGGCGCGCTCGGCACAGATCAGGCAAAGGAGTTTAATGTTGGGACGGACGGTCTACTACGCTATATGGGTAGGACGTGCGTTCCAAATGATGGAGAATTGAAGCGAATCATCTTAGCCGAAGGTCATCACAGCCGTCTTAGCATGCACCCTGGCATGACTAAGATGTATCATGATTTAAAGCAATCGTTCTGGTGGCCAGGAATGAAGAATGATGTTGCACGTTTTGTAACATCATGTCTAACATGTCAGCGTGCTAAAGCTGAATATCAAAGACCAGGTGGACTACTTCAACCTTTGGAGATTCCAGAATGGAAGTGGGACAGCATCTCAATGGATTTTGTGACACACTTGCCTCGCACATTCAAGAATCACGATTCCATTTGGGTGATAGTGGATCGTTTAACGAAGAGTGCTCATTTTCTGCCCATTAACCTGAAGATGTCATTGACTAACTTGGCAAAGCTCTACATTAAAGAGATCGTTCGTCTACATGGAGTGCCATCCAGCATCATCTCTGACCGAGACACAAGGTTCACCTCTCGGTTTTGGCAGTCTTTGCAAAATGAACTTGGCAGCAAACTCCAAATGAGTTCAGCATACCACCCTCAAACGGACGGTCAATCCGAGAGAACGATCCAGACGTTAGAGGACTTGTTGAGGACATGCGTACTTGATCACATGGGCGTTTGGGATGAAGTCTTGCCTTTAGTTGAGTTCACCTACAACAACAGTTTCCAGTCAAGCATTGGAATGGCTCCCTTTGAAGCGCTTTACGGACGCAAATGCCGCACACCTCTTTGCTGGTTCCAAGAAGGAGAGAACATATTAACAGGACCGGAGCTTGTTCAACAAACAACTGAGAAGGTGAAATTAATTCAAGACAGATTGAGGACGTCCAGAAGCAGGCAGAAATCATACGCAGATAAGAGGAGACGACCTTTGGAGTTCAAAGCTGGTGATCACGTTTTCTTGAGGCTGCATCCAACTACTGGAGTAGGAAGAGCATTGAGATCAAAGAAATTATCTCCCAAGTTCGTAGGGCCGTACCAGATCACAAGGAAGATTGGACCAGTTGCATACGAGATGGCTTTACCTCCACAGTTGTCCAACCTTCATCCAGTGTTTCACGTCTCGCAACTTCGGAAGTACGTAGCTGATCCCTCGCACATATTGGAGCTGGAAAACATTCAACTTCGCCAAGATCGAACGTTTGAAATGAAGCCAATTCGCATTGAAGACGAACGCACCAGGCTATACAAAGGGAAGGATGTTCGTTTGGTGAAAGTGTTGTGGGACGACAAAACTGGTGATTCTACTTGGGAAGTTGAGGATGCCATGAAGGACCTATACCCTCATCTATTTCCCTGGTAAGTCTTCCATTTTCGAGGACGAAAATTTTTTTTAGTTAGGGGGATTGTCACGCCCCATTAATTATTCTGCTTAGTCACCTCCCTGCTTCCATTAATACGTGTGACACGTGTTCTGTGCCATTAAAGAAGCACACGCCCTCACTCTGCATGCCACCGCCAGGTGTCAAATTGGAAGGTTCTGAGTTTGATAGTGGAAGCCAAGTGGCAGCGCAGGAGAGAATGTCCGTTTGACTTGGGAAGAGAAACTAATTTTCTGAAACACTCTTCCCTTCTCTGCGTGCTCTTTCATCTTCCTCAGAAAACCAAACCCTCATTTTTCTCCTCCTTCTCTCTAGAACTCTCCGTCTTCCCTCTTCTGCAACTCACCCTCCTTTTCTCCGTTCACGTTTCAGCACCGTGATAATCAGCACTGCACCGTGAGCTTTCCATCAAACCGATTGGTTTTGGATTCTGAAACGGGTAAGTTTCACGTCCTCAACCACTCTTCATTTTCCACATGCAAGCTCGTTTTAAATCTGCATGCACCTTCTCTGAACCAGTATTGGTTTTCTGAATTTTTAGTTGAAGAGTTTTTGGGTTTTTGAACGAAAAAGGGTAGAAGAGTTGATACTGGGATCTGGTTTTCTTTTAAAGAACGAAAGCACGTTTCCAATCCAGGTAAGGGAAGCTTGTTAGAATTTAATTCACATGATCTCTGTACTGCATGCGCGTTACGTAATGTTTGAAAGTATGATTTATGATATTTGACTTTGGAGTTTAGGATTATGATTCTGAGATGATATATGAAAATGTTGCATGTATGTACTGGGAATTATATGCTGAGTGTATGAATGGTCTGTGACGTTGTACGTGGATGATTTTGATATTTGAATGTTAGTATATGATGTTGATTAAAAGCATGAGAAGTATGGAAAAATACTATGTTAAGATTGATTTAATGCATGAAAGTTTATACTGGAAAATGAGTTACTGTAAAAGAAGAATTATATGAAAAGTGCATGAATTTGAACGTTCGTATTGATACGGTCATTGACCGTTCGGTATTATCAGTAAATTCTTGTATTAGTCGGACCCTTTCATTTGGAAAGGACTCCCTTTGAGAACGAACGCCCTCTAATATATTTTTACGTTGTGCTTTCGGCCAGACGTAAACATCACGAGTGTTGTGTGAGAATTGAGAATTTTGATAATATCCCCGTGAACTTTTAGTCAAATTATTGAAACATAAACTTTAAATATCTCATCTTATATAAATCCCAATTTCTATGATTTTGAATTCAGCCAAGAGTCTCGATCTAAAAACGTACGTCCTAAGTGGCGTTCGGTCTTAGACCGAACGTTCGTTCAAAAAGGCAAACGATTAGTAGCGCTCTTTCTTTTGTCGAGCGTTCGTCTTTGGTGGCGTTCGACCTTATGTCGAACGTCCGTTCTTGATAGCGTTCGTTCTTATGTCGAGCGTTCGCCTGTGGTAGCGTTCGACCTTATGTCGAGCGTCCGTTCGTGATAGCGCTCGTTCTTTTGTCGAGCGTTTGTATTTGATAGTGTTCGACCCTTGTCGAGCGTACATCCTTAATAGCGTTCGTCTTCTGTCGAGCGTTGGTCTTTAAATAGCGTTCGTTCTGATCTTAAATAGCGTTCGTCCAAACAGTGAAATAACGTTCGTCTTTTTATGGAAGTGTAATTAAGAATGAAAATGTGATGTTGAGGGAAGTATAAATTGTGCGAACCATATATGATATGATATTATGATTTTGGAATTTGAACGAGCGTTCCAGGGTGGAACGACTCTTGACTGGATATTGATATTTGTAGTATGAACGTGGTAAGCTTAGATGGTGATCCATCCTGATATTCCGTGAGTGCTCGTTCTCAAGTAGAGAGGAGTAGGTCATGCGTGGGAATGGCAGGAGGTCTAGACCATAACTGTAACTTGGCAAAAAGACTAACCTCAGGTGGATACTGATGAGCATTCCAGTTACCCCACCTGAGTGCATGGACGCCTTAGCTACACAGGTTTCATACAGTCCGGACAGTCTGTCTAGTATCAGGAAGTTTGATTTGAGTTAATGTATGTATTGGATGCATGTGTTGTGATGTATTTGATATGATTGATAAGTATAAATTGTATGTTTGACTTGAATTAAATTCAATAAGCTTACCCTTGCATTTCCTTCGTGTTGTCTTGTCTATGTATATCCGTCTTGTCAAATGCAATGATCATCCGTGTGGATGTGAGCAGAGGGAGATGCGTCTCTGGAGCAAACTCTTGAAGAGGAACTCGTTACTGAAGAAAATTTAGTAGAAGTTGAGGTGAAGGCCGAACAGTGAGGCGTTCGGTTATTTAGTTAGTTTGATTAGAGTAGCGAGCGTCTGTGAGCGAGCGCTCTTTTGTTGCTGTATATATATATTGGAACGTTCGGTCAATTCTTGTAAACCGTTCGTCCTCCTTGTTTTGTAAACGCTCGTTGTTTTAAATGAAAGGCCGTTAGGCCATTTATTCAATCTGCTTACTGTATTATTAAACTGTTTTGCCATATTGATTAATGTGATTATTCTAAGTATATAGTTGATGACTGTATATTTTTCTGGGATGTTACACCACTCATCAGAGAATTGGAACTATCATTAACAGAAATTAAAACAGAATCTGAATCAGTGAAAGAAGGATTAGCGTATACAATTACAGAGGTGGTTGGACACTTAATCACTTGAAACTCTGGGGTAGCAGCTACCATCAGTGGTGCTTCATTGGTTGCTGCCTCTTTCTCCTTTTCAACTCTCCCAGTCAACTTGTTGACTACAGCTACTAACTCAGCCACTTGATTGGTTAGTCCTTGAAGTTCATACGCTGGAATCCCCTGTTGCCACTGATCACAGAATTGTGGCTGCCATGGCTGTTCTGAATGAATTTCCTCTTGCTCTGGTGCATCATAATGGAAAAAAGATGGCTGCCATGGCTGTTCCGACAGGAAATTCTCCTGCTCTGGTTCAGCATATTGGTCCCAGTATACGTGTGGCAGCTGCTGCTGCACTTGCAAGGGTGGTTGCTCATGATATGGTTGAAAACAATGTGGTGGTTGCTGCTGGAAAGCTTGATTGGCTGGCTGCATAAAAACCTCAGGAATAGGCTCATAAAACATGTCAAATCTTGGTGGTTGAGCATTATAAGGAAATGAGAAATTACCATATGCAGAGGAGTGATCCATGCTTAACAATTGCTCACAAGATAAAAACCAATCAGACCAATAAAGCCTCTATCACAGAATTCAACAAAAGAATTGAAAGAAAAGAAAATCTATACAAGCTATATTCACAATTTCTACTCTGCAGAACAGATCCTAATATACAAAAATGAAAACAAAACAAACAGATCCTAAACTAAAAAGGAACATATATGAACACAAAACAGAAATAAAATCAAGAAAACAAGCCTAAACAAGACTAACCTAACACTCTAAGACTTAACTCGCCGAGTCCCCGGCAACGGCGCCATTTGTTAAACTGATTTTTGTCGCCTAAAATCAGAACAAAATCTGGTCCCCACTAATGTAGCATAGGGCAACCAGAATATCAATCCTAGGACTCAACAAAATTAAGTTTTAAAATGTAGAGTTAAGTCTTGTATTTATTTACTAATTATTTACTTACTAACTACTACTAAACAGGTGGGGACATTTAAAATGAAAACACAGAAATTAAAAAATTAAGAAAAGCGAAACTATAATCTATTTTAAAATAAAAGAAGGAAGAAAATAAAGAAATAAAACCTAAGCTAAAGTGATGAAGAGATTAAACCTATTTATATCCAAAACAAAACCTATATACTAAAACTGGAACAAAATCAGAAATAAAACCAAATTGAAAAGAACTTAAAACTCAAGATTGAAAAGCATCATATCAACAAGAATGTAAAGGCTGAAACAGAAGTAAAGCAGATCATAAATTCTAAAATACTCAAAGTAAACAACTGGAACATCAAAACTCAAACTGAACTTCAACTATCACTATCAAAAGCAAAGACAGAATTGATTTCATAGGTGAATGTACATTGATATGAATAAAAGAGTGCTTAGAGTTCTCAAGAAGACATCATGATAATGTGAATCCCAATCCAGGGTATTCTAGTTCATATTTCAGAACTTTAATTTGACTCTTTCCACTCATTTTTCCAATCAAGGTTCATTAGCCTATTCATCAATCTAAAATTCACAAACAAATTCAAGAAACACAAATTTGAATCAATTTTTATGCATTGGACTTTTCTCTGTCTCGAGAAGACATCTCGATGAAAAATGCTCACTATGGAGACATTTAATTCCGAAAGAAATCATAAAATTGCAGAGAATCAGAATCCAAATCATTTTCTCAAAACATAACAATGGCAGAAATCAAGAACACAGAACAATCTCAACACAAACGAGAATACGAAATAGAACTTTATTAATATGAAAAGAAGATTACAACTATATCGGAAGTCACCAATATTCTCGCGACTGTCACTCTCGCAATTGTCTCAGCGAAATCCAGAAACAAGAACAATATCTCTACTCTAAGAAAAGCGTAAAAACCCTAATCTACAGAGCGTCTGAAAATGTATCTCAAAAGTATATGAAGAAGTGTTCTCTATATCTCCCTATTTACATGGTGAAGGCCCTTTATATAGGGTCAAAAACGAAAAGAGAAAAGGAAGGGGGAAAAGAAAAATGGGAGAGGGGAAACCTTGCTATGACGCTTCGAGCTTCACCTTGATCCAACGGTCTCCAAAAGCTTTGCTCTTCAAACCCTCCGATCCACTTAAGCTTCGGTCAGCTTCTTCTCTGGCGAGGATCGCGCTCCAAAGTGGCGAGAGCTTTTCTTCTCCCTTCTCTCGCACAAGCCCTAGCTTAAGTGTTTCTACTCTCTTCCAAATGAATGTGCTTGAGAGAATGAAATTTTCTCAAATGAGCTGCTCTGCAATGACCCCCAAAAGCTGCCTCCATTGAAACTCACCGTTTCACTTAAGTCCATACCAGCATTTGGCAGCCCAATTATCCAATCAGTAGCACTCTTCCAATTGCAGCACCATTGTAGCATGGCAGCGCTGCCTTCAATTTCACTTACAGCAGCTTAAGGGTGTTGCTCCCTTCACCTCCACAGCCTTCTCCCTCCACCTCCCCAATTATCTTTAATTCCAATTATATCTTTAAAGTTAAAATTTTTTATTTTTATTATTTTATTATTTTAATATTTTAATATTTAAATATAAACTAATATAAATATACATTATTAAAATACATTTGTAACATCCCAAAATAATGATAATTACCATTAACCAGGACTGATCACATTTACATAGATAAACAGTGCAGTCTTAAGAATATTACAGTAGCTCAGAATTTTAAAACTTAACATACAGCACGTACAGTAAAATCTGCAGTGTTCAGAATTCAAAAAAAAAATAAACAGAAACCAGTTCTGATTATCCATTCTGTAGAATTTAAATACAGAATATCAAAATACAGTCCAGCACTTGACAGAATTCCAAATTTTCAGATAAATACAAAACAGATCTGCAGAACTATATATATATACAACTGCCAAAAATACTGCACAACACACTAGACTAAAACTGCTACGGAATCGCGCCTCTACTGTTCAGCTTTTACTTCAACTTCAACCAGGTTTGCATCTTCCAAATTTTCTTCTTCCAGTAATACTTCAAGAGATGCATCACCCTCTGCTCACATCCACAACGGATGATCATTGCATTTTGACAAGACGGATTATACATGGACAGTAAACAGCACCAGGAAAATTGCAAGGGTAAGCTTATATTGTTTAATTAATACAACATACATACAGTTCACAATTTAATTCACAGATACATCAAACAACTTAATCATAAAATTTAACATATAAATCTATATAAAACAGACTGTACTGAACTGTATGAACCATGTAGTTACAGGCGTCCTTGCACCCAAGTGGTGTGGTAGCCGGGATATACCTAATCAGCTTCCACATGCGGTTAATCCTTCGCCCCTGCTAAGTGAGGGATACGAATGACCTCCACTTGAGGTTAATCATTCGCCCCTGCTAAGTGAGGGATACGAATGACCTCCTGCCATTCCCACGCATGACTACCCCCTTCTACGTGAAGATGAGCATCACGGAATATCAGGATGGACCAAGCCATCAGTAACTTGTCCATGTTCATACTTTACAAATTTAGCATTTAATACAACTGAGAAGCTCCTCCATGGAACGCTCATTCAAGTTCAAAATCATATAATCATATCATGTCGTGTTCAACCATCATATCCTTTCATAATTATAATATCTCCATTCTGTATTTCACTCTCTTAATATTAACGTCATGCATTCTTTAATCAAATAAAATGAACTTATCACAGAACCTTTGATTTCACGTTTCTGGACAAAAGAAACGAGTCATTTATTCACTTAATATGCTTCAACTCTTGATAATTTGAAAATACTGATCTTTAGAAGAGATGAATAATACATTGAAAGATTTTAAGTGTAAAGAATCTAGATAGAACCCAAGGAATAAAACCAGTGATAAGTGTTTAGATACACCAGCAATATAATTGATTTCAGAAGAACAGCACTGGCAGTCCAAGTACGAACGTAATTTAACAATTTGGACGAACGCCAGTTATGTTCGCTCAAAATTCAATAATAGGGACGAGCGTTCAGTTTAGAAACCGAACCCCGCTTTGGAACGAACGCTAAGTCAATGACCGAGCACAATCAGAACGAACGTTGGTATAAACCGAACGTTGGGTAGGACGAACGTTTAGGTATATGACCGAACACCAGTTATGAACGAACGTTCAATATAGAAACGAACGCTCTGTAGACGAACGTTCAACAGAAGGTCGAACTTCATTTAGGACGAACGTTATTAAGGACGGACGCTCTACTTAAGGCCGAACGTCACTCATTTATAAAGTTTTAAATATTTAAATATTACTGAGCTAGACGAACGCTCAGATCATCAACTAGGGACGCTCATTCTCGGGCAGAATTCTTTCCAAATGAAAGAATTCTAGTCTAAGTAAGCTTAACTGAAAACCGAACGGTTTAAGACCGTACAGGGACGAACGTCCTTTATCAGTACAGAGACCAGATTTCTCAACTCTTAACAGAATTTTCCAGATTTCGATTTTTATGAACTTGACAACTTTCCTTTCAGATTTAATACATCAAATCATACAGATTTCAACATTTGGATCATTCCAAATATACAATCACCATACTCCATTTATACAGAATCAAATCAATATACATTTAAATCAAAAATCAGCAACAACATATATAATACAATTAAGCAGTGTTCATTCATGACAGATTCAATCGATCTAATCATTCCAACTCTATAACATTCACACATCTTTCATGCGTATCCAAAACAACATGCAAATGAACCAGAATTTATATCTCATATCAGTAAACGTTCATAAGGCTCAAATATCAGATTTCATATACATGCAACTCAGATTATAAAATCAAGCAGTATGAATTAAACATATAAGCTTCCCTTACCCGGATTGAAGTTCCAACTTGTCCTAGATGAAAATGGCTTTATCCAACTATGCTTCTATTATATTCTTGATTCTTCCAAAACAAATCTAATCAAAAATTGCAGAACTCTGAGACTACATACTTGCATGCACTAAAACTCTATTCTTCCAGAAACCTAAGAACGAAATACAGTAAGAAGGCTTACCAGATTGGATTCAGTTTCTGTTTGGTCCAAAATGGAGATCACAGCAGTACTAACATTCCTATGGTGCTGCAATTGTGATCAGAGAGGAAACGTGAGTTTTCTGATAGAGAGAAGTTAAGGATTCTTAGAGAGAAATTTGGAGAAAATGAAGAGTTTGGTTTTCTGAGGAAGAAGATGAATGAGTGTGCAGGTGAAAGGGTTCTCAGAAAACTTTGGTTTTGTTAAAGTAACGTTTGCTTGAACAAACATGTCCAAGACTGACACCTGCATACTAAATTCTGATTTGTAAGTTTCTAACGTGACAAGTGGCAGGTGTGCATGTAAGGAGTGGTGCGTTTTTAATGTTGCAGAGAATGATGGTGGTTCAGTTTTCTGTGCATTGCAGAGGTGAAAATCAGAGTTGAAAGTGGGTTTTTAATTACCCGCAACAGTGACGTGGTGTGTGTGTTAGTGGTGTGATGTCAGGATTAAATTTGCTAATTATCCAGGGTCTCACATTCTCCCTAACTACAAAAATTTTCGTCCTCGAAAATTCAGAATTTACCTATGAATAAGTGTGGATATAAGTCCCTCATTGCACTCTCCACCTCCCACGTTGAATCTCCATTCTTGGCATCCCACACTACCTTCACCAATCGAACATCCTTCCTCTTGTGTAATTTAGTGCGAACATCATCAATGCGGATTGGTTGCAACTCCAGCGTTCGATCAGGTTGTAGTTGAATGTCTTCCAGTTCTAAAACATGAGAGGGATTGGCTATATACTTTCTGAGTTGAGACACATGGAAAACAGGATGAAGGTTTGATAGTTGAGGAGGCAAAGCAAGCTCATAAGCTACTGGTCCAATCTTCTTCAGAATTTGATACGGTCCTATGAACTTGGGAGACAGCTTCTTTGGACGAACAACTCTTCCCACTCCAGTGATTGGATTCAACCTTAAAAATACATGGTCTCCTGCTGCAAACTCCAAGGGTCTTCTCCTCCTATCTGCATAAGATTTCTGTCTGCTCAAGGATGTCTTCAATCTGTCCCGAATCAATTTCACTTTATCAGTAGTTTGCTGGATAAGTTCTGGTCCAGTTAGCACATTCTCTCCTTCCTGAAACCAGCAAAGTGGCGTTCTGCACTTCCTTCCATAGAGAGCTTCAAAAGGCGCCATACCAATGCTAGACTGGAAACTGTTATTGTATGTGAATTCCACTAGTGGCAAGACCTCATCCCATGCGCCTAAATGGTCCAGGACACACGTCCTAAGCAAATCTTCTAACGTCTGGATGGTCCTTTCAGATTGGCCATCTGTTTGCGGATGATACGCAGAACTCATCTGTAGCTTGCTTCCCAATTCACCTTGTAAAGATTGCCAAAACCGAGATGTGAATCTCGTGTCTCGGTCAGAAACTATGCTTGAAGGCACTCCATGAAGACGCACTATCTCCTTGATGTACAGCTTAGCCAAATTTGTCATTGACATCTTCAAATTCACGGCTAAGAAGTGGGCGCTCTTAGTTAATCTGTCCACAATTACCCAGATTGAATCGTGATTCTTGACTGTGCGTGGCAGATGAGTCACAAAGTCCATGGAAATGCTGTCCCACTTCCATTCAGGAATCTCCAATTGTTGAAGCAATCCACCTGGACGTTGGTGTTCAGCCTTGGCGCGTTGACAGGTTAAGCAAGATGCCACAAAGCGTGCAACATCACTCTTCATTCCCGGCCACCAGAAAGATTTCCTAAGATCTTGATACATCTTAGTCATACCGGGGTGTATGCTAAGACGACTATGATGAGCTTCTTCCAATATAATACGTTTCAGCTCTCCATCATTGGGAATGCAAGTTCTTCCCAAATAACGCAACATACCATCCGTTCCAGCATTAAACTCCTTAGCTTTTTCTGAACCGAGTGCATCAAATATCTTCAACAGTTCTTCATCCTCACGTTGCTTCATCCAGATTCTGTCAAACACATCACTAGAAATTCTAAGATTACAGCACCTTATTACGTTCTCTCCTAATTCAAATTGTAATCTTAGATCTCTAAAATTCTCCACCAAGTTCAGCTCCTTCACCATCATCAATGAGACTTGTACTGTATTCCTGCTTAGGGCGTCTGCCACTACGTTGGCTTTCCCAGGGTGATATAGCAGTTCAAAATCATAATCTTTTAAAAATTCCAGCCAACGTCTTTGCCTCATATTCAGCTCCCTCTGATCAAACAAATATTTGAGGCTCTTGTGATCACTAAAGACTTGGAACGTTGATCCGTATAAATAGTGCCTCCAAATCTTTAGTGCAAAAACGACAGCTGCCAACTCCAGGTCGTGTGTGGGATAATTGCGTTCATGAATCTTCAACTGGCGAGACGCGTACGCTACTGCACGTCTCTCTTGCATGAGCACACAGCCCAAACCTTGGTGAGATGCGTCACAGTACACTTCAAATGGCTTGGACGTGTCTGGAATAATCAAAACTGGCGCGCTCGTCAATTTCATCTTCAGCTCCTGGAACCGTTCCTCACACAGATCAGTCCAAGCGAATGGCTGATCCTTTCTAGTCAATCTAGTAAGAGGAGCCACTATCTTGGCGAACCCCTCTATGAAACGTCTGTAATAACCAGCCAGCCCCACAAAACTCCTCACTTCAGTGACTGAACGCGGGCTCTTCCAATCTAACACTGCTTGCACTTTAGAGGGATCTACTGAAATACCTTCAGACGATATCACATGCCCCAGAAACTGCACCTCCTTTAACCAGAATTCACACTTGGACAGCTTTGCGTACAACTCTTTCTCCCTCAACACGGTTAGTACTGTTCTCAAGTGTTCTTCATGTTCAGCATTGGTTTTGGAGTAGATGAGAATATCATCTATGAACACAACTACAAATTTATCCAAATAGGGTCTAAATATCCGGTTCATGTAATCCATGAAGATGGCTGGAGCGTTCGTTACTCCAAATGGCATTACCACGTACTCATAATGCCCATAACGTGATCTGAATGCTGTCTTCTGGATGTCTTCCTCCTTAACCCTTATCTGGTGATATCCTGAACGCAAATCAATCTTAGAAAATACTGTTGCTCCATGCAGCTGATCCAACAAATCATCTATTCTTGGCAACGGGTATTTGTTCTTGATGGTCAGCTTGTTTAATTGCCTGTAATCTATACATAACCGAGAGCTGCCATCTTTCTTTTTCACCAAGAGTACCGGAGCTCCCCATGGTGATACGCTCGGTCTAATGAATTTCTTCTCCATAAGCTCTTCAATTTGCTTCTTGAGTTCAACCAACTCTGCAGGTGCCATTCGGTAAGGTTGAACAGATATAGGAGCTGCCGTTGTCACCAAATCAATGGTGAATTCGACTTCTCTAACAGGAGGCAATCCTGGTATCTCTTCTGGAAAAACGTCCAGAAATTCACTCACCACTGCTCGTTCCGTACTGCTCTCATTGGACGTCCGTGCTTCCGTCAACCCTCCTAACTCCTTGTCTTCATGTGTCATAATGAGAAAACAGCTTGCACCTTCCATTATATCCTCCCTTAACTGACCGAATGTAACTCCCACACATTCTTCATCATCTTCAGGAAACACTAATTCCTTCTTGCCACAATCTATAATAATATGGTTGGTAGCCAACCAATCCATTCCTAGAATTATTTCCAAGTCCTTCAAAGGTAAACAGATTAAGTTCACCTTATAACTATGCCCCTCAACCACAATAGGACATCTAATGCACACGGTAGATGTTCTAAGCTCTCCAGCCGCTGGTGTTGATACCACCAAGTCAAACTGCAGATCTCTCTCTACTATTCCCAGCTTTTCAACACACGCCTTCGAGATGAAGGAGTGCGTTGCCCCAGAGTCAAACAGCACACAACAAGGCACTCCAAACAGCAAGCATTCACCAGTTATAAGATTACCTGCGTTCTCTGCTTCCGCTCCAGTGATAGCGTACACTCTCCCCACTGCTTGTGCACGTCCACCCCGTGGCTGATTTCTGCCAGTGTTTGGTGGTCTCATCACTGCTCTTCCACTCATGTTACACTCGTTCTCCACGTGCCCATTTCGTCCACATCTGTTACAGTGCTTTCCTCCTACCAGTTGAGGGCAGGATGAACGGTAATGCGGCCCTCCACAGTGAAAGCAAGTTACACTGCCTTGTCCAGCTTGTCCTACAGGAACCAGTGCTTGAGAACCACTTGTATTGGCTGATTGATTTGGACGAGCGTAAGGTAGTCTCCTCTGAACAGAACTTCCCCTGGACACAATTGGTCCCCTACTAACTTGCGGTTGTTTCTTCTGTCGTTCAACCTCTGCCATATTTTTCTCCAATACCTTAGCTCGCTCAACCATACTGGGAAAAGACCGGATACATAAGCTGGATATCAACACCTTCAAATCACTCCTCAATCCGTTCTCAAACTTCCTACACTGCCATTCTTCATTGGCTGCCATCGTATAGAACCGAACAAGGTGCTTGAACTTGTTGGTATACTCTGAAACTGTCATCCCACCTTGAACTAGTTGTAAAAACTCCACTTCCTTCGCAAACCGTACGCTGTCAGGAAAGTACTCCTCGTAAAATTTACCACGAAATACTTCCCAAGTGACAGGACGTTGAGCTTCTATCAGAATAGCTCTTGTGCTCGCCCACCAGTGGCTTGCTTCCCCAGTCAGTAAATATTCTGTGTAAGCCAACCTATTCTCGTCCGGACACCTCTTTGCATTGAAAATTCTCTCCATGTCTCCTAGCCACTGATCCGCCTCATCAGGGAGGCCCTTTCCATTGAATTTAGCTGGATGATGCTGGAGGAAACTCTCCAAACTCCATTCAGCGTTTGGTTGAGCAGCGTGTGGAGTGGCGTTTGAAGAGGATGCTCCAGGCGTACCTCTAGTGGCAGCAAGGATGTCCATCAATTGTCTCTGTGTGTTTTCAGCAGTAACACGTGAGGCTTCTAAACCCTGCATGGCTGCCTGATTCTGCTGCATCAGGGTGGTGTTCTGTTCCATAAGGGTGGTATTTTGTCGTTGGAGTCTCTCAATAACGTCCTCCAACAATCTAGAGCGGTTGGAAGTATCAGGTTCATTCGGTTGAGGAGGGGGAGGCAATCTAGGTGCCATTAGTTCTCTGGATACAGAGAAAACGAGCGTTAGTTATGTCCAAGAGTTAAATAATAATAACTCATTAAACATATAATAAGCACACAGCAAAACACAGTGCACTCATAACCCTACAGTGTCCTTAAGAGAACAAAACTGTTCTGATACCACTAATGTAACATCCCAAAATAATGATAATTACCATTAACCAGGACTGATCACATTTACATAGATAAACAGTGCAGTCTTAAGAATATTACAGTAGCTCAGAATTTTAAAACTTAACATACAGCACGTACAGTAAAATCTGCAGTGTTCAGAATTCAAAAAAAAATAAACAGAAACCAGTTCTGATTATCCATTCTGTAGAATTTAAATACAGAATATCAAAATACAGTCCAGCACTTGACAGAATTCCAAATTTTCAGATAAATACAAAACAGATCTGCAGAACTATATATATATACAACTGCCAAAAATACTGCACAACACACTAGACTAAAACTGCTACGGAATCGCGCCTCTACTGTTCAGCTTTTACTTCAACTTCAACCAGGTTTGCATCTTCCAAATTTTCTTCTTCCAGTAATACTTCAAGAGATGCATCACCCTCTGCTCACATCCACAACGGATGATCATTGCATTTTGACAAGACGGATTATACATGGACAGTAAACAGCACCAGGAAAATTGCAAGGGTAAGCTTATATTGTTTAATTAATACAACATACATACAGTTCACAATTTAATTCACAGATACATCAAACAACTTAATCATAAAATTTAACATATAAATCTATATAAAACAGACTGTACTGAACTGTATGAACCATGTAGTTACAGGCGTCCTTGCACCCAAGTGGTGTGGTAGCCGGGATATACCTAATCAGCTTCCACATGCGGTTAATCCTTCGCCCCTGCTAAGTGAGGGATACGAATGACCTCCACTTGAGGTTAATCATTCGCCCCTGCTAAGTGAGGGATACGAATGACCTCCTGCCATTCCCACGCATGACTACCCCCTTCTACGTGAAGATGAGCATCACGGAATATCAGGATGGACCAAGCCATCAGTAACTTGTCCATGTTCATACTTTACAAATTTAGCATTTAATACAACTGAGAAGCTCCTCCATGGAACGCTCATTCAAGTTCAAAATCATATAATCATATCATGTCGTGTTCAACCATCATATCCTTTCATAATTATAATATCTCCATTCTGTATTTCACTCTCTTAATATTAACGTCATGCATTCTTTAATCAAATAAAATGAACTTATCACAGAACCTTTGATTTCACGTTTCTGGACAAAAGAAACGAGTCATTTATTCACTTAATATGCTTCAACTCTTGATAATTTGAAAATACTGATCTTTAGAAGAGATGAATAATACATTGAAAGATTTTAAGTGTAAAGAATCTAGATAGAACCCAAGGAATAAAACCAGTGATAAGTGTTTAGATACACCAGCAATATAATTGATTTCAGAAGAACAGCACTGGCAGTCCAAGTACGAACGTAATTTAACAATTTGGACGAACGCCAGTTATGTTCGCTCAAAATTCAATAATAGGGACGAGCGTTCAGTTTAGAAACCGAACCCCGCTTTGGAACGAACGCTAAGTCAATGACCGAGCACAATCAGAACGAACGTTGGTATAAACCGAACGTTGGGTAGGACGAACGTTTAGGTATATGACCGAACACCAGTTATGAACGAACGTTCAATATAGAAACGAACGCTCTGTAGACGAACGTTCAACAGAAGGTCGAACTTCATTTAGGACGAACGTTATTAAGGACGGACGCTCTACTTAAGGCCGAACGTCACTCATTTATAAAGTTTTAAATATTTAAATATTACTGAGCTAGACGAACGCTCAGATCATCAACTAGGGACGCTCATTCTCGGGCAGAATTCTTTCCAAATGAAAGAATTCTAGTCTAAGTAAGCTTAACTGAAAACCGAACGGTTTAAGACCGTACAGGGACGAACGTCCTTTATCAGTACAGAGACCAGATTTCTCAACTCTTAACAGAATTTTCCAGATTTCGATTTTTATGAACTTGACAACTTTCCTTTCAGATTTAATACATCAAATCATACAGATTTCAACATTTGGATCATTCCAAATATACAATCACCATACTCCATTTATACAGAATCAAATCAATATACATTTAAATCAAAAATCAGCAACAACATATATAATACAATTAAGCAGTGTTCATTCATGACAGATTCAATCGATCTAATCATTCCAACTCTATAACATTCACACATCTTTCATGCGTATCCAAAACAACATGCAAATGAACCAGAATTTATATCTCATATCAGTAAACGTTCATAAGGCTCAAATATCAGATTTCATATACATGCAACTCAGATTATAAAATCAAGCAGTATGAATTAAACATATAAGCTTCCCTTACCCGGATTGAAGTTCCAACTTGTCCTAGATGAAAATGGCTTTATCCAACTATGCTTCTATTATATTCTTGATTCTTCCAAAACAAATCTAATCAAAAATTGCAGAACTCTGAGACTACATACTTGCATGCACTAAAACTCTATTCTTCCAGAAACCTAAGAACGAAATACAGTAAGAAGGCTTACCAGATTGGATTCAGTTTCTGTTTGGTCCAAAATGGAGATCACAGCAGTACTAACATTCCTATGGTGCTGCAATTGTGATCAGAGAGGAAACGTGAGTTTTCTGATAGAGAGAAGTTAAGGATTCTTAGAGAGAAATTTGGAGAAAATGAAGAGTTTGGTTTTCTGAGGAAGAAGATGAATGAGTGTGCAGGTGAAAGGGTTCTCAGAAAACTTTGGTTTTGTTAAAGTAACGTTTGCTTGAACAAACATGTCCAAGACTGACACCTGCATACTAAATTCTGATTTGTAAGTTTCTAACGTGACAAGTGGCAGGTGTGCATGTAAGGAGTGGTGCGTTTTTAATGTTGCAGAGAATGATGGTGGTTCAGTTTTCTGTGCATTGCAGAGGTGAAAATCAGAGTTGAAAGTGGGTTTTTAATTACCCGCAACAGTGACGTGGTGTGTGTGTTAGTGGTGTGATGTCAGGATTAAATTTGCTAATTATCCAGGGTCTCACAACATTAAAAAGATATTCAAAAATAATAAATCAAAATATTAAAATATCTAATAAAATAATAACAGAAACATAAAATTAAAACAAAGCTTAAACGGATGACATCCTTCAACGGATGTCAACATCCGTTTAAGGCGAAACGGATGTCGACATCCGTTTTGCCTTAAACGGATGTTGACATCCGTTGAAGGATGTCATCCGTTTAGGCTTCGTTTTCATTTTACGTTTTAGGGTTAAAGGATTATTGGAAAGATTATTGGAAGGATTATTGGAAGGGTTTAGGGTTTAGGGTTTAGGATTATTGGAAGGATTATGACTACGTACCTGGAGAGGAACCACGACAAGCACATTACACCACAAACGCACTGCACCACGTACTGCACCGAAAGCAAGAGTTAGATTGCTTGATAGTTCTTTTCACGATCACTGAGCTTTGCAGAAAAATATTTTACTCATACAAGGAACTACGTAGGTTATCAGTGAAATATGTTATAAATGAGTAAAATTAAAAAACAATAATTTTAAAAATAAAATTTTACTGAGGGATAAAATAATAAAAGGGAGGTGGAGGGAGAAGGCTGTGGTGGTGGAGGGAGCAACACCCGCAGCTTAATGTTAAAACAGTGACCCAAAACAGCGGCCCAAATTTAATCCAGCAGCTCATTTCAATTCAACACCTCTCAATCAACTTCTATTATGGCCCAAATGTTGTCCCAATCTGTAAAAAATCAAACATTTAAGAAAAAAAAGAAAAATTATGCAATTAAAACAAAACATTTTTATTGAAAGAATTTCAGAAAAATACAAATTTCCTAATTATTAACAAAAGCTAAAAATTACACCTAAAAACCTCTTTTTAACTAAAATTTTATAAAACTAAAGAATTAAGAGAAAAACATAAAACTAATCTAATTCTAAGAAATTAAAAACTAAAGAAATCTAAGAAATGATTTTTAATAGAGAAAAATATGTAAATCTAGAGTGTTATCAGTAACTAATAAAAAATAAATGACAATTCATATGAAACATCTCCAGAATAAGGCAGGATGTTCTTTTATTTACTTTTGGAATTAGGGCAAGGAAAGAAGGGGGAAGCTGTGTAACTAGAGTTGTGTAATTCTTATAGCTAAATCAATGTTGCCCCTGCAGCCATTGCTCCATTGCTCACTACTGTTTTCAATATGTACTTCACTACGATAATGTACTATTCAATGTTCAAAGCATCAAGTTTCTCTGTTTGAATCTTCAAATAGTGGAAGTTTGCAATGCTATCAATAAACTTAAATGAAAAAAATTTAAGAAAAGAGTAAACAAACTTTATAATGGATGTTTGTATTGGTGATCAAAGATCTTACAGTTAGTGGATTGCCTAATGACTTTCCAGTTTGAGGGTCCCAACAAATAAGTTCAACAGCCTTGCTCCCACTTACAAGATATTTTCCATCCAGTGACCATGCAATACAAAGTACCCAGTTCTTGTGTCCTGCATAAAATGTTAACAGCTATAATGCTATATATGACTCGTTAAAATTGTCGAAGCATTATGAAACTATAGAAATTGATATTAATTTAATAAGGAAGGATAAAGAATAGCTCTTTACAGCAGAGTAGACCATTGTAATTCTCTCAATACTATAATTCTCAGCCTTCACAGTCCCTATCCTTCCCTCTTATTATTTTCTCATTCCTTTGCAATAACCCCCACCCTCCCACTATTCTTTGCCAGCTTAGAATTCCATCATGATCCAGATTTAATAGCATGAACATTCCCCTTAGCAGTAACACACTGCTTCTCATCGAGAACCTTCAACTAATTCTAACTCCTTTTACAATTTAGTTAAATTGATCATTTATATTCCTGTACTTAATTAGCAAATACCAAGAACAACTTAACATTTTTAAATGTCAAACCTTTGCAAGTGTACAATGGTGTCTGAGTGGTCAAGTCCCAAAATCGAACACTGGTATCACCAGAACCACTTGCCAGTTGTCGTCCATCGGGACTGAAGGCAACACTAAGTACAACTTCAGCATGACCTAAAAATATAAACAACCGCAAAAATATGAATTCCAGAACATTCAAAGAATAACACAAACTTGTGCTACAATCATCAACATCCAAACCACACTGATGTCTCTCACAGTTTAGCAAGCACAATACAACATTGTGCCACTACGAATGGGAAAATACACAATATGTCTCACATACTAGAAATAGTTGCAGAACAGCGATTCACAGGACGAATCCAAAAAATAGCTTGAGGTTGACAAACTATAGGCAAAGCCTTCTCCACCGAGACTGGAATAGTGTTAAAGTAACATTGCAAAGGAAAAGAAAAACATCATTACAAGTGCGTAATTCTTTGTATCAATTCTTTAGAAAGATGAGGATTTTTTTTTCTCAAAATGTGTTAAAAGCAGGTAAATAAGTGAATTTACAACGAATTAAGAAAGAAAAAGAAATAATTTATTGTAAACAAACATGACTAACCTTTGTTTTTCTGCAAGTATGTTTCAAGTGGCACAATGAGCTCCTCATCTGATATATAGAAAGCATACGACAACTTCTCTTCCTAAAATGAAAGCATAGATAATCGCTCAATGTTATAAATAATAAACAAAATGTAAAATAGAATTTGAGAAGAATAAAGGGACTTGCTTACATTGTTTTGAAGCTTATTAACAATCTGATTAAGGTGTTGAGGGCCAGCAATCTGAGGTAGGTACATGGGAGAGCCCAAGGGAGTTCCATCTGGGTCTGTCAAAAGACACATCACGGTGTTGATTATCTCCCTCTTCTCCACCATAGTCTGTGTCTCTACCTCCATTTTTCAATCAGGGATTTTCCTTCTCTTATGCTGAGATTCTCTTATGGATGATGCTTCTTACTCTTCCACTTGGGGATCTATTTGGTTCTATCTTCGTTGTCGTGGTGAAACTAAAAAAAGTAGTGAAATAAAGTCACACCGGCACAAACCCTAAATTACGCAGGACCCAGGATCCATCATACAGAGACCTCAGACTTCCCATATTTATGTTTCTTTTTCTTTGTTAAATATCATCATTTTAAATTTTAAATTTTAAACTTTAAATTTTAAATTTTAAATGATGATATTCTCAACCCAACTCATTGGATTTATTTACGAAAACGACGGCAGATTTGGGATTGAGAGTGGTGTGGTTTAGTTGGGGGAGGAACCTGGGGGACCTTCATGGGGTGAGGAATTGACTGTGTACATAAGAGTTTTTCTCTGGCATTTTAACGAACACTTGAAGGTGTCACTTCTACAGTGAACAAAAATTAGACTCTCCCTATTAGAATTCAAACTCGAATTGAGAGCCTCGTGAACGCATTAACCAACACCCTTTCGGGCTTTTCTTCATGCACAAAAAAAAATTCTTACGCAGCCGTCGTGAACGATGCTCTACCACAAATCCTTCTCTCCGGTGCTACAGATGCGTCGGAACGTTCTCAAACAAGACATGCAGACGAATGGGGATAAAAATGCATGGTGATGGGTGTTTCTTCGTGCATCTTATCAAATTTGTACGAGTGTTACTCCCTCTACCACCATACCGTGCTTCCTCCACCTCTCCAAATTCATTTAATTCCAATTTTATCCTTCTTTTTTAGTTAAAACCTTTTTATTTTTACTGTTTAGGATTTTTTCATTAATTTGAAAACTCTATTTCGCGTCAATTTTGCTCTTCAGCTGCACCCCACCCATCTCTCACATATATCTCTCTTCCCCTTTTCCTTCTCACTTTCTCTCATTTCTTCGTCCTTTCCTTTTCTTTTCCTTCATTTGTCTCTTTGCCATTTTCCTTTTGGGTTTCATTGCTTCCATTGTTATTGCTTCCATTGTTGTTGATTTTTAGTATGAAGGAGCGTGGAGAAGCATCGAGAAACGTGATCCAGATTTTCTTCGGTTTATTTTCCTCTCCATTCAGGTTGATTTTCTTCACTAGTTTTCTTCAACATTATTGTTTAGCCTTGTTTGATAGTTTAATTTATGGTGTATTATTATTTTTTGGCTTTGGATCTATGTTGTTTTGCCGTTGCTTGTGCACTATCTTTCTGGTAGTTGTATTGTTGAACAGAACTCGCGAAGACCAAACAGATATAGGCCAAAACGGATGTGGGATATCCGTTTGGCCTTAAACGGATGTCCGACGTGCGTTTGTTGCGAAAGGTAATTAGCAGTGCAGACGCAACTCTGGAACAATAGGTTGCACCAAACATGTTATTTATTGCAAAGCGCAAGATTGCTATCAAGGACGTGTTTTACTTCTCAGCTAAACTCCCTAAAGGGGTTCCATTCTTAATTAAACTTACTAGTGATTGGAAACCCTGGCATCAAATGTGCAATCAAGTCTCCAACCCCTGAAATGTCAGCACTTTTCTTCGAAGCCATTGAGACTCTTCTCATGGGTTAATGGGTTTTAAATTTTGCCTTTTCTTTTAGTTTTGTTTATATATTGTATTTTTCTAGCATATTTGATATACAGGTGTGATATATCTTATCTGGAAAGAAAAATTCAAGGCATACATGAAAAATATATTGATTGGTACCTGATTTGGAGATACATAAAATGGATTCTCATATAATGTCGGGCCTCCAAAACTGCCACCAAATATTTTAATTGGGTTCAAGCAGAACCGTGGACCGACCCAAACAAATAGTTTGCTCATAGGTTAAATGAATGTTAGAAATTGAAAGATCAAAAGATACATGAAGAACTAGTTTTCAGACCTCAATCAATGTCATTTTATCAAGGCCTCCCCTTGGTAATTTGTCTGATTCATTATGATGAGTAGAAATCTGCAAGGGAATAAAGATGTAACATTCCTCAATAGGCATTAGCAACAGGTAGAAAATACTACAATATTGTCTCATGGAAAAATCAATATTATATAGTTGGAGAAAATGAGACCATATAATGTTCGAATTAAATAGGAGTATTGCGAACAACTAATAGTAACAATTGTCCTCTAATGACCATGTCATGAGTATAACACAAATGACTCAATCTAACTGTATATTGTCCAACAAAAACGGAGTATAACATCTATCGCAGGCATGCACAGGTCAAACCAAAATCCCCACTTGATTCGATCTTCACTGATCTGGTAAGACTGACCATAATTAAATGAATAAAGATGATCAATAAAATAAAACATTACATGCATCATAGTTTAACCTTTGAGCTTACAAAACAATACCATAACGGAACATATTAATGTATTTACAAATAAAATGTTTTACATCGGTAGTAGATAAAATTTAAACTCATTATAATGGTCAAATATCCTCCATCTTCAAAATTCCTGTGGTTAACCATTCTTTATATATTATCTAAGTCTTGTCAAAAACTAAAACTTCAAATTGAAATGTATAGATAAGTTGATAATTGAGTAATGTTTATAAGAAAGTAAAGGAGTAAAGGTTAAAAATGCTCGACCCAAACTTCACTTCAATCATTAACATGTGGCTAAAAAGAGCAATAAACATGTTTATAATAACAATGCATACACTTAATTTGTATAGAAATAGGCAGAAAAGATGCTCCTAACAATAATCTCCAGGATTTTTTAACCTTTGTCTTAATGCAAAAATAGTCTATGGTAATTCCGGAATACAGACACAAACCTGGTAATTCCGGAACCATATATGGTCATCAGCTATTGAGAAAACAAAAACATGATCATGGAAGGGCTTAGCCTTTCTATGGTCCTTTGGTACTTCAAATATCTAAACAAAAGGAAAGAAATAGTATATTAGAAATTATCAAATACAGTAAACAAACAACAGTATCAGAAATAGAGAGAACTGCACACAGAAAATATACATTAAACAGATATATGACATAAACTATGTAAAATAGATGGGCATAACAATAACATCAATTGAATTTTCATTGATCAGACATAATAAATTGAGAAAAAAATCGTAGGAAGATATATGACGACAAAAATGTAAGATTCCAATTAAATTGGTAGAAAGCACATGAAGCAGTTCTTAATTTGGCCGGAAATTCATGGTGTACAACATCACGAATCATAAAAATAAGATGAAATCATCAAGCTAACCTTTACCTTATATATGAAAGTGCACATATGAGAGTTATCAACATAAGTTTACAGAAATCCATCTTTCCTCGGATGGAACTAGATGGACAAAAACGAAAAAACTTGCAACGAAAGAAACCAACAACACACCTGTAACAACATCTCCTTTAACAGTTTCCAATGTGCATCTTTTTCAAAATTTGCAGAAAACGGCAAAAGTGGACGAGAACCTTTTAGGTGATTTCCCGTTAGCTTCAACTCCTCCATTGTATGAACTGAAAAAACAGGAGGAAAAAGGAAAATCACTAAAAGTGTATATAAAAAATGGTCGAGATAGAGAGAGAAACACAAAAGACATAGTTCACTGGGAAGAATGACCAGTGATGCCTAGAGTATACAGACATCAGAACTCTAAATAATTAGAGCAAGCAAACTAGTGTTATATTAACATTACAATGATTGAATCGGAATATACTTGCACTGACTAAAAACTTTACAGATGGGCCACTGGGGCATTTGGCCATCCAGAGATAAAGATCTTTTGCTTTCCTGCACTGAAATTAATACATAAAAAATGAGAGAAGACACTAATAGAATATAACAAGTTGACCAGACTCAAACTCACGACTACAACATCTCATTGAAATAGCATCAACAGTTGTGACCAACAAAGAATTCCCCTACCCATTAGCATGCTTCAGGTTTTCCAAATAGCGCAAAAAAAAATTGCAAATACTAGTCTAGAGAACAGCACAACATATCAATCCTAAATTGAAGTAACACGGCACTGAAAAAACCTTGTGGCATATAAATAAAATACCTCAAAAAATAAACACGAAGAACAACTTTTGAGCTCAACAAGCTCATTAAGGGTGGCGCCTTTAGTTTCTTTTGATTCAACCTTGTTATCCTTCTTGCAATGCGGCAAAAGTGACACCAAGTTCAACATCAAATGTCGGTACCTACAAATTAATGGAAAACAATCACTCCACCCATGAATACCATAACAATATACAAAACCTAACTCACTATCCAAGGTTTCTCTGTCCTTAAACTTTGCAAATCAAGACACAAAATTAGCGTAATCCAAACTCGAAAAAGCAACAAAAACTGTAACTAAAAGTTATGGGGTGTGTATTAGGTTGTACCTGTAACTGATACGCCTAGAGCAAGTGACCAAAACCTTCTCTTTGTTCCTAAATATTGGTGAAGCAACATTATTGTCTTCTACTTCATCAGTGACTTGACTCGTATCCTTCCAACCCAAAAGGGTCCTCCCGGTCTCTCTAGAGCAGCATCTTCCTGTTTAGGATGTGCAACAACTCTACCACTCTCACTGCGCTTTCTCTTCTTCACCATTTTCTTCTTCAAAATCTGCAAAAACCAAGAACGACAATCACAAAAACAAAACAAAACAAAAAATTGCAAACGACCCTTTAGCAAGGTGCCCGCCAGAGAATAAACGCACCTGGGGTGGGAAGAGATGATAGAAAAACTGGAATGGGATTTCGCCGGTGGTGGCGACAAATGAATAAACGAATGAGTTGCAGCAATGGGGGCAAAAGGTTTTTCTACTTAGCAAAGGGACTACGCTTAAATTGGGCCTTTATTCCCGATGGGCCTTACGGAAAGCCCAAATATACGACTTTTAGGGTGATTCTGCATCCACCACTACACCATGTTTCCTCCGCTTGCCCTTAGGTTAAAACTTTTTTTACTTTTATCATTTAGGATTTTTTTAATTAATTTGAAAACCCTATTTTCCCTCATTATTTTCTCCGCGCGCCCCCACCCATCTCTCATACGGATTCCTCTCTTCTCCCTTTTCGTTTCACTTCATCTCGTTTCTTCTTCCTTTCCTTTCTTTTTCCTTTTCTCACTCATTTGTTTGGTTTGTTTTTTTCTTCATCCAGGTTGGTTTTCTTCACTGGTTTTCTTCAGCATTCTTTTGTAGCCTTGTTTGGTAGTTTAATTTATGGTGTATTATTACTTTTTGGCTTTGGATGTGTGCTATTTTGTCGTTCTTGTCCACTGTCTTTCTGCTGATTGTATTGTTGGTCGCTTGAACAGAGCCAAAACGGTAGATCAATTCTGAAATTTCTTTTTCGAAAGACATTTAAAATGTTAACTTAGACATTTAAAAATGTTAAGTTGTTCTTGGTATTTGCTAATTAAGTACAGGAATATAAATTATCAATTTAACTAAATGGTAAAAGAAGTTAGAATTAGTTGAAGGTTCTCGATGAGAAGCAGTGTGTTACTACTAAGGGGAATGTTCATGCTATTAAATCTGGATCATGATGGAATTCTAAGCTGGCAAAGAATAGTGGGAGGGTGGGAAAGAATAATGGAAAACAATCACTCCACCCATGAATACCATAACAATATACAAAACCTAACTCACTATCCAAGGTTTCTCTGTCCTTAAACTTTGCAAATCAAGACACAAAATTAGAGTAATCCAAACTCGAAAAAGCAACAAAAACTGTAACTAAAAGTTATGGGGTGTGTATTAGGTTGTACCTGTAACTGATACGCCTAGAGCAAGTGACCAAAACCTTCTCTTTGTTCCTAAATATTGGTGAAGCAACGTTATTGTCTTCTACTTCATCAGTGACTTGACTCTTATCCTTCCAACCCAAAAGGGTCCTCACGGTCTCTCTGGAGCAGCATCTTCCTGTTTAGGATGTGCAACAACTTGACCACTCTCACTACGCTTTCTCTTCTTCAAAATCTGCAAAAACCAAGAACGACAATCACAAAAACAAAACAAAACAAAAAATTGCCAACGACCCTTTAGCAAGGTGCCCGCCAGAGAATAAACGCACCTGGGGTGGGAAGAGATGATAGAAAAACTGGAATGGGATTTCGCTGGTGGTTGCGTCAAATGAATAAACGAATGAGTTGCAACAATGGGGGCAAAAGGTTTTTCTTCTTAGCAAAGGGACTACGCTTAAATTGGGCCTTTATTCCCGATGGGCCTTACGGAAAGCCCAAATATACGACTTTTAGGGTGTTGCTGCATCCACCACTACACCATGTTTCCTCCGCTTGCCCTTAGGTTAAAACTTTTTTACTTTTATGATTTAGGATTTTTTTAATTAATTTGAAAACCCTATTTTTCCTCATTATTTTCTCCGCGCGCCCCCACTCATCTCTCACACGGATTCCTCTCTTTTCCCTTTTCGTTTCACTTCATCTTGTTTCTTATTCCTTTCCTTTCTTTTTCCTTTTCTCACTCATTTGTTTGGTTTGTTTTTTTCTTCATCCAGGTTGGTTTTCTTCACTGGTTTTCTTCAGCATTCTTTTGTAGCCTTGTTTGGTAGTTTAATTTTTGGTGTATTATTACTTTTTGGCTTTGGATGTGTGCTATTTTGTCGTTCTTGTCCACTGTCTTTCTGCTGATTGTATTGTTGGTCGCTTGAACAGAGCCAAAACGGTAGATCAATTCTGAAATTTCTTTTTCGAAAGACAGTTAGCACACCCCTGTTCCAGATCAAAATTTTCGGAAGCCTGTGATGAGGTGTAGGTAGAAATTCGATGGGATGCACGAAGAAACACCCATCACCATGCATTTTTATCCCCATTCGTGTGCGTGTCTTGTTTGAGAACGTTCCGACGCATCTGTAGCACCGGAGAGAAGGATTTGTGGCAGAGCATCGTTCACGGTGGCTGGGTAAGAATTTTTTTTTGTGCATGAAGAAAAGCCCAAAAGGTGTTGTTTAATGCGTTCACGAGGCTCTCAATTCGAGTTTAAATTCTAATATAGAGAGTCTAATTTTTGTTCACTATAGAAGCGACACCCAAGTGGAAGAGTAAGAAGCATCATCCATAAGAGAATCTTAGCATAAGAGAAGGAAAATCCCTGATTGAAAAATGGAGGTAGAGACAGAGACTATGGTGGAGAAGAGGGAGATAATCAACAACGTGATGTGTCTTTTGACCGACCCAAATGGAACTCCCTTGGGCTCTCCCATGTACCTACCTCAGAATGCTGGCCCTCAACACCTCAATCAGATTGTTAATAAGCTTCAAAATAATGTAAGCAAGTCCCTTTATTCTTCTCAAATTCTATTTTACATTTTGTTTATTATTTATAACATTGAGCGATTATCTATGCTTTCATTTTAGGAAGAGAAGTTGTCGTATGCTTTCTATATATCAGATGAGGAGCTCATTGTGCCACTTGAAACATACTTGCAGAAAAACAAAGGTTAGTCATGTTTGTTTACAATAAATTATTTCTTTTTCCTTCTTAATTCGTTGTAAATTCACTTATTTACTTGCTTTTAACACATTTTGAGAAAAAAATCCTCATCTTTCTAAAGAATTGATACAAAGAATTACGCACTTGTAATGATGTTTTTCTTTTCCTTTGCAATGTTACTTTAACACTATTCCAGTCTCGATGGACAAGGCTTTGCCTATAGTTTATCAACCTCAAGCTATTTTCCGGATTCGTCCTGTGAATCGTTGTTCTGAAACTATTTCTGGTATGTGAGACATATTGTGTATTTTCCCATTCGTAGTGGCACAATGTTGTATTGTGCTTGCTAAACTGTGAGAGACAACAGCGTGGTTTGGATGTTGATGATTATTGTAGCACAAGTTTGTGTTATTCTTTGAATTTTCTAGAATTCATATTTTTGCGGTTGTTTATATTTTTAGGTCATGCCGAAGCTGTACTTAGTGTTGCCTTCAGTCCCGATGGATGACAACTGGCAAGTGGTTCTGGTGATACCAGTGTTCGATTTTGGGACTTGACCACTCAGACACCATTGTACACTTGCAAAGGTTTGACATTTAAAAACGTTAAGTTGTTCTTGGTATCTGCTAATTAAGTACAAGAATATAAATGATCAATTTAACTAAATGGTAAAAGGAGTTAGAATTTGTTGAAGGTTCTCGATGAGAAGCAGTGTGTTACTACTAAGGGGAATGTTCATGCTATTAAATCTGGATCATGATGGAATTCTAAGCTGGCAAAGAATAGTGGGAGGGTGGGGGTTATTGCAAAGGAATGAGAAAATAATAAGAGGGAAGGATAGGGACTGTGAAGGCTGAGAATTATAGTATTGGGAGAATTACAATGGTCTACTCTGCTGTAAAGAGCTATTCTTTATCCTTCCTTATTAAATTAATATCAATTTCTATAGTTTCATAATGCTTCGACAATTTTAACGAGTCATATATAGCATTATAGCTGTTAACATTTTATGCAGGACACAAGAACTGGGTACTTTGTATTGCATGGTCACTGGATGGAAAGTATCTTGTAAGTGGGAACAAGGCTGGTGAACTTATTTGTTGGGACCCTCAAATTGGAAAGTCATTAGGCAATCCACTAACTGTATGATCTTTGATCACCAATACAAACATCCATTATAAAGTTTGTTTACTCTTTTCTTAAATTTTTTTCATTTAAGTTTATTGATAGCATTGCAAACTTCCACTATTTGAAGATTCAAACAGAGAAACTTGATGCTTTGAACATTGAATAGTACATTGTCGTAGTGAAGTACATATTGAAAACAGTAGTGAGCAATGGAGCAATGGCTGCAGGAGCAATATTGATTTAGCTATAAGAATTACACAACTCTAGTTACACAGCTTCCCCTTCTTTCCTTGCCCTAATTCCAAAAGTAAATAAAAGAACATCCTGCCTTATTCTAGAGATGTTTTATATGAATTGTCATTTATTTATTATTAGTTACTGATAACACTCTAGATTTACATATTTTTCTCTATTAAAAATCATTTCTTAGATTTCTTTAGTTTTTAATTTCTTAGAATTAGATTAGTTTTATGTTTTTCTCTTAATTCTTTAGTTTTATAAAATTTTAGTTAAAAAGAGGTTTTTAAGTGTAATTTTTAGCTTTTGTTAATAATTAGGAAATTAGTAATTTTCTGAAATTCTTTCAATAAAAATGTTTTGTTTTAATTGCATAATTTTTCTTCTTTTTCTTAATTGTTGTTTGATTTTTTACAGATTGGGACAACATTTGGGGCATAATAGAAGTTGATTGAGAGGTGTTGAATTGAAATGAGCTGCTGGATTAAATTTGGGCCGCTGTTTTGGGCCACTGTTTTAACATTAGGGTGTTGTTCCCTCCACCTCCACAGCCTTCTCCCTCCACCTCCTCAATTATCTTTAATTCCAATTATATCCTTGAAGTTAAAATTTTTTATTTTTATTATTTTATTATTTTAATATTTTAATATTTAAATATAAACTAATATAAATATAAACTAATATAAATATACATTATTAAAATACATTAAAAAGATATTCAAAAATAATAAATCAAAATATTAAAATATCTAATAAAATAATAACAGAAACATAAAATTAAAACAAAGCTTAAACGGATGACATCCTTCAACGGATGTCAACATCCGTTTAAGGCGAAACGGATGTCGACATCCGTTTTGCCTTAAACGGATGTTGACATCCGTTGAAGGATGTCATCCGTTTAGGCTTCGTTTTCATTTTACGTTTTAGGGTTAAAGGATTATTGGAAAGATTATTGGAAGGATTATTGGAAGGGTTTAGGGTTTAGGGTTTAGGATTATTGGAAGGATTATGACTACGTACCTGGAGAGGAACCACGACAAGCACATTACACCACAAACGCACTGCACCACGTACTGTTCCGAAAGCAAGAGGAGGATTGCTTGATAATTCTTTTCACGATCACTGAGCTTTGCAGAAAAATATTTTACTCATACAAGGAACTACGTAGGTTATCAGTGAAATATGTTATAAATGAGTAAAATTAAAAAACAATAATTCTAAAAATAAAATTTTACTGAGGGGCAAAATAGTAAAGGGGAGGTGGAGGGAGAAGGCTGTGGTGGTGGAGGGAGCAACACCCTTAACATTAAGCTGCTGCAAGTGAAATTGAAGGCAGCGCTGGCCTGCTACAATGGTGCTGCAATTGGAAGAGCGCTACTGATTGGATAATTGGGCTGCCAAATGCTGGTATGGACTTAAGTGAAACGGTGAGTTTCAATGGAGGCAGCTTTTGGGGGTCATTGCAGAGCAGCTCATTTGAGAAAATTTCATTCTCTCAAGCACATTCATTTGGAAGAGAGTAGAAACACTTAAGCTAGGGCTTGTGCGAGAGAAGGGAGAAGAAAAGCTCTCGCCACTTACCCAAAGAAGAACCTGACCGGTGAAGCTGAAGACGTGACCGGAGCGCGATCCTCGCCAGAGAAGAAGCTGACCGAAGCTTAAGTGGATCGGAGGGTTTGAAGAGCAAAGCTTTTGGAGACCGTTGGATCAAGGTGAAGCTCGAAGCGTCATAGCAAGGTTCCCCTCTTCCATTTTTCTTTTCCCCCTTCCTTTTCTCTTTTCGTTTTTGACCCTATATAAAGGCCTTCACCATGTAAATAGGGAGATATAGAGAACACTTCTTCATATACTTTTGAGATACATTTTCAGACGCTCTGTAGATTAGGGTTTTTACGCTTTTCTTAGAGTAGAGATATTGTTCTTGTTTCTGGATTTCGCTGAGACAATTGCGAGAGTGACAGTCGCGAGAATATTGGTGACTTCCGGTACAGTTGTAATCTTCTTTTCATATTAATAAAGTTCTATTTCGTATTCTCGTTTGTGTTGAGATTGTTCTGTGTTCTTGATTTCTGCCATTGTTATGTTTTGAGAAAATGATTTGGATTCTGATTCTCTGCAATTTTATGATTTCTTTCGGAATTAAATGTAGCATTTTTCATCGAGATGTCTTCTCGAGACAGAGAAAAGTCCAATGCATAAAAATTGATTCAAATTTGTGTTTCTTGAATTTGTTTGTGAATTTTAGATTGATGAATAGGCTAATGAACCTTGATTGGAAAAATGAGTGGAAAGAGTCAAATTAAAGTTCTGAAATATGAACTAGAATACCCTGGATTGGGATTCACATTATCATGATGTCTTCTTGAGAACTCTAAGCACTCTTTTATTCATATCAATGTACATTCACCTATGAAATCAATTCTGTCTTTGCTTTTGATAGTGATAGTTGAAGTTCAGTTTGAGTTTTGATGTTCCAGTTGTTTACTTTGAGTATTTTAGAATTTATGATCTGCTTTACTTCTGTTTCAGCCTTTACATTCTTGTTGATATGATGCTTTTCAATCTTGAGTTTTAAGTTCTTTTTAATTTGGTTTTATTTCTGATTTTGTTCCAGTTTTAGTATATAGGTTTTGTTTTGGATATAAATAGGTTTAATCTCTTCATCACTTTAGCTTAGGTTTTATTTCTTTATTTTCTTCCTTCTTTTATTTTAAAATAGATTATAGTTTCGCTTTTCTTAATTTTTTAATTTCTGTGTTTTCATTTTAAATGTCCCCACCTGTTTAGTCAGTAGTTAGTAAGTAAAATAAGTTAGTAAATAATACAAGACTACTCTACATTTTAAAAACTTAATTTTGTTGAGTCCTAGGATTGATATTCTGGTGCCCTATGCTACATTAGTGGGGACCAGATTTGTTCTGATTTTAGGCGACAAAAATCAGTTTAACCAATGAAGCACCACTGATGGTAGCTGCTACCCCAGAGTTTCAAGTGATTAAGTGTCCAACCACCTCTGTAATTGTATACGCTAATCCTTCTTTCACTGATTCAGATTCTGTTTTAATTTCTGTTAATGATAGTTCCAATTCTCTGATGAGTGGTGATTGTATGAATGCATCTGTTGATTCTGAATCTGTATATGAACTTTATGTTGGTGATGAGAGTACTGAACCTCATTCTGAAATTGATTGTATTGTTGATTTGAACTCTGATTTTAAAATTGAACCTGCTGAGCTTGAAGTACAAATTGATTTCAGAAAGTCCAAAGAGTATTTGAAAAAAATGAGGGAAGCTGCCAACCATGTTTTGGTGCTTCAGTACTATGAAATGGACTTTTATGCTGATGTATGTGATCCTAAAATTGATTTGACTACGTTTGATCAAATGCTTGATGTGCCTGTAGAGGTTGTTGATTTTAGTCCTTGCTTTGATCATTCTAATATCACAAATTCAGTATTTAACATTGATAGAGTTCATATACCTGCATCTAGTGTTTTTTATGATTGCACAGATTTAAATGCACCTCTTGATGATGAATCAGGTGCTCATGATGATAGATATGTAGTTTTTGATGATGTGAAAGTTGATATGACTGATTTTGAAAATGCCTGTACTGATTTAGGATTAGAACTTGAACTTGAGTTTGCTGGGTTCTTAAACTCTTTAGAACTGAGTAATGAAAAACTCACTGGTTGTACATGCCTTGGGGGTGGTTGTGAAGTTTGTGAAGAAATCAGTTCTGCCATATGTTCTGCTTCTAACTATTTTGCAGGCGCCAAGGAAGAGATCATTATGTTCAAGCTGGATGGAAATGACCTTGATGAGGTAGCTAGTGATCAGAGAACACAGGTTTATTCTGAACTTAGCATTCCCATAGAATTCTCTAAGGTTCAATATGAATTTAATGCTTTGGATCTGTTTAAAGTTGAACCCATAGAACCTGCTCCAGATTATGTTCCTGTTATGCCTGCACACAGTCATATTTTAGATTCAGCCTGTTCCATTGAAAATATTGACATGCCTTATGCTGTTTCAGAGTTATGCACTGGTTTTGACATTATTCCAGTTGATGATAGCTTCACAATAGGTGTTCATTTAGCTGCTGATTTGATAGATGCTAGTGAGGTCATTTTTGAGGAGCCAGTACAGGTTGATTTTAAATTTGAGCTTCCTGTCTGTTTAGGTGAGGTACAAACTAGCTTTGATAATCTTATGGATGAGAAAACCTTGCCAGATATTCTTGCTGTTATACCTGATTGTACTGAAAAGCTGGATGAAATTTGCGTTGTAGAACATATTGATATTTCTGATGATTTTTATGATGTGTGCATTGGTCTGGACAACAATTTTGAGGATAACTTTATGGACTGTGTTGAGTTCACTATGGATTTTGTTGTTATTACTAAGGAAGAGCCAACACAGGTGTTGTTTAACCTTGAAATTCTAGTTGTCTTATCTGAGTTTCCTTTGCAGTTTAGCTCATTTGATTGCCTATGCATAGATCCTTTAGAGCCTGTTGTTAACACTGCAGTAGTTATTGATTCTAAGGTTCTTAGAGCACCATTTGAGATTGAATGTATCCATACCCCTACTGTTTGCACTGATAATATTTTTCCCACCTTTGATGCATTGGTTCTTCATGAGAATGATCTTGATTTCAGTTTTAACAAAGCTGAAATGTTTGATGATTCACTGATGAACATTGACTTTGATTTTGCTGTTGCAGCTGACATTACTAATATTGCCACTCATCCAAAGGAAGCTGCAGACACAAAGGAAGTGGTCATGAATGCAAGAGAAGGTATAAATGATGCTCAAAGAGCCTGGAATTTGCAAAATCAACAGCAAAGGCATGAGGAGATCTGGTTGCTGCAGCTGAAAGCATTGAATGGAGAACTGATGATGCTAAAGCAGAGAGCTGGGAAGGAGCTAATGCACATCTTGGCTGACAATGGAGAAAATCCAATAAGCTCTTTCTTGTCCCTTCCTTTAAATAGTAGTTATAGGTCTTTTATAGTAGTTTACATAGCTTTAAGTAGCATAATAAATAGTAGGGTAGATAATATGTTGTTTTTCATAAAAATAAAAAGAATTAACTTTGATTTGTGGCCAATCTGAATAAGTTCTTTGCCTCTTTAGTTTTGTAGTTTTACTTTTAAGTCTTGTTTCTGTTCTTGTTCAATTGCTGTTTTTTTTTGTGTTTTTCAGTTTCTATTCTTGTACATATCTGTTGCTGTTTGATCTGAGTATGTTTTTGTTGATTAGAAAACCTTACTCACTCACACATTGAGGGCAATGTGCCTCTTAAGTGTGGGGGTGAGGGGTTGTAGTTAAAATTTTTGCTTTTACTTTGATAGATGTGTTTAGTATCTGTTTTAGCAATAAAATAGGGGTATTTTTTTCTGAACTGTTTTTCTCTTAGTTTAGGTCTGGTTTGGTTTATAAATCCCTAGAGTAGTTTACTATTCTTTCTTTAGTCTGTAAATACTTACTCTTGTTACTGATCTGTTTTAGTTTAGTTGTTAGTTTTGTTGATAATAGTTCTCAGGTCTTTTAAAGTTCATTCATTTTCTGGTTTATGTTGTTTTAGCTTAGGTTCTTTTGCTGTTTTTTAATCTGTTTTAGAACTTATTTTAGGTCCCTTTTCTTGGCTTATTTCTATTATTTTGTTTTCCTTATGCTAGTTTCTTGCTCTGTTTTAGTTCTTCATTAGTTTCTATTCTTCATTTTATTTTCATGCTTTGCTTCAAGTTTTAATTAGGATTCTTTTCATAATTTGGTTCTATTTTCTTTCTGCTACTGTTTTTGAAATTTTTCTGAATCTGTTTAGCTTTCTTTTTGTCAATTCTCTATTCTGGTTATATTGCATATGTCAGGTAGCTTATAAGAATAGTTTAGGTTTATCTTCTGTCAATATATTAGGTAGTTTAGGACTGATTCCAGGTTCCTTTTATTTCTCTAACCTTTGTTTCTATTCTTTTAGATTCTGTTTTATGCTTATCTTCATTCTTTGGTGATGTCATTCAAATTTTAGCTTTATTTCCTTATATTAGAATTGTCAAGAGTAGACTTAGCTTTGGATTTGGGCAGAAGTAGTTCTAGCTTTAATTTTTACAGTCTTTAGTTCATTTCAATTCAGTAATTTTTACATAGGATGAGTAGCAAGTCAGTTTTAACAAATTTTAAACCCTTGAGAGATTTTGGGCCAGTTTTTGTCTTTCTTGTGTGATAACATGCATGTTTAATTGTCATTCTGATTTTGCATTGATTCTTTGTGATGTGCTCGCTCTTGGTAACTTTAAATGTGATCTAGGCATCCTTCATTTTTCCAGTTTAGCTTATCCATTTCATTCCTTACCATTGCACCTTATATTGAGCTTTAGTTTTTTTTTCTTTGCTTTTCATCCATTTCAAGCCATTTCCCCCAACCAATCATTCCTTAGAGACTTGTGAGATGTAGGAAGAAGTCTAGAACTTGGTGAGTGCATGAAAAAGAGTGAGGCCAGAAGTGAAAAAGAAAAAAAAATGTGTTGAAAAAAAATCTGGTTTGGTTGAAAAAGAAAGAAACAGGTTTGGAAATGAGAAAAATCAGAAAAAGAAATTGAAAAAGAGACCTGAAATGAATGAAATAGAAAGAGAACCAGAGAAAAAGAAAGAAAAAATCATATGGCCAAAGTCTGAGAAAAATAGTATGTTCTGAGTTCTAGTTTTATCCCTTTTTCTTCACATTTCTCTACTCATTTCAGTTCCCATTCTTTTCTGTTTTTCCATTTCATTCCATGAACATTACAAGCCAATTAAAGACCTATTGATTTAGAGAAGCCTTGAGTCAAGCACTGTCATTTAGAGTCTTTTCAAAGTTGTGAATGGTAGTTGGCATGACATGATTGAGTGAAACAGGATTACATACTGTATTTTGTTTGATTGATTGAAATATACTGTATTTTGTTAGGAATGTAAATCTAGAATCACAACTGATTTAACTGTCATTAGACATTTACTTTTTGTACATATATACTGCTGACTTCAATAAGAAAATTAATCGTTTTCTCTAAATCTTTTGCATCTCTGTTTTCATTGCCTATCTCTCTCGGTTCCGCTTTTCCAAAATATCTTCCTCTCTTCTCTGATAAGCTGCCACTCTAACAGTGGTATCAGAGCTTACAGGTTTCGAATCTGGGAGGAGTAGTCAAGTAAAGAAACTCTGCAGCAAAATAGATTTTACGCTGAAGTATGGCAGGGATGATCCAAAGTAACCTACCGGTATTCGACGGAAAGAATTTCGAAGATTGGTGCGTAAAGATGGATGCTATATTGGGCTTCCATGAGATCGATGAAATTGTCAAAGATGGGTTTAAAGATCCTGCAAAGAATGCTACAGATGAAGAAAAGAAAGCGTATAAAGAGAACAGAAAATTAGACTGCAAAGCACGCATGATCTTGCATCAATGCATCTCGACGGCGATATTCCAAAAGGTGTCAAAGGCGACAACGGCCAAAGAAACATGGGAGATCTTACAAGATGGGTACGGAACTGCTGGAAATATAAAGGAGATTAAGCTACAGTCACTACGGCGGCAGTATGAGCTCCTGAACATGGGGGAACAAGAAACCATTCAAGGGTACATCGGCAGGATCCAAGTAATTGTCAACGCAATGCGTGCATGCGACAAAGTTGTCAAGGACAAGAAGATAGTTCATAAGATCTTGCGTACGTTAACGCCCCAGTATGACCACATTGTTGTGGCGATTGTAGAAAGTAGAGATTTGGAGAAAATGAAAGTCGAGGAGTTGCAAAACTCACTTGAAGCTCACGAACAGAGACTGCTAGAAAGGAAAGCCGCAGAACAAGATGCAACACAGATCAGCCAAGCATTACAAGCCAAAATACAAAAGGGTCGTGGATTTGGTAGAGGAAGAGGCAGAATGCGAGGTGGTCGTGGAAGCCGAAACGGAGGAAGGTCCGCTAATAACCAAGATCAGAACAAAGATGACGTTAACTATGATCAAAAGGAAGGAAACTTCAGAGGAAGAGGTGGCAGAAGAAATGTCGACAAAAGAAACGTGCAATGTTTCACATGTAGTAAATTTGGCCATTATTCGTCTGTATGCTGGCATAATGAAAACACCAAGAAAGAGAAGAATGACGAAGCTAATCTAGTGAAAGACGAACAAGAATCAGATTCTGATCACGTAGTGCTAATGACTGTTACAACGCAAGGAAGAAATACTGATGAGAATCTGATTAGTCAAAGAAAACAAGTACTTGAGACAAGCGAAGTTGAAGACAACTGCACAAAGAATGCTGCAGAAAGAGAATACGTGTCTCTTGCTGGGAAGACGAGCCATGCAAATGAGGGATCATCGTGGTATTTGGATACAGGGTGTTCCAACCACATGACAGGAAATCGAAATTGGCTGATCGATCTTGATACTAGTGTTAAAAGCATAATACGGTTCGCTGATAATAGTACCATAAGAGCTGAAGGCACGGGAAAGGTATTGATTGCGCGCAAAGATGGAAGGCCAGTATACATGCATAATGTTCTTTACGTACCCACCATGAGAAGCAACCTCCCGAGTCTTGGTCAGTTACACGAGAAAGGATACACCATGAAAATGGAACAAGGGCACATCAAAGTGTTCGACGAAAAGCAACGAATGATACTCAAAGCTCCTATTGCCAGCAATCGCACGTTTCGTGTAGATCTGAATACAGCGGAGATACAATGCATGAAAGCAACAAGTGTTGAAGGAAATTGGCTGTGGCATTATCGTTACGGGCATCTAAACTTTAGAAGCTAAAGAAAAGAAGCTTGTGAGTGGAATCTGTACGATTGAGGCACCTAAGAAAGTTTGTGAAAGTTGCACCATAGGAAAGCAAACAAGATCAGTATTCAAGAAACGTGCCTACAAGAGAGCAAGACAGCTGCTAGAAGTGGTGCATGCTGATGTATGTGGACCATTCGACGTGTCGTCTCTGGGAGGTAACAGATACTTCCTACTTTTTGTGGATGAGCTTTCTAGAAAAATTTGGGTTTATCTGTTAAAAGGAAAAGGTGAAACTTACACTTACTTTGTTAATTTTTGCTCCATGGCCGAGAGGCAATCGGGCAAGCAGATCAAAATTCTCCGCACTGATGGAGGAGGTGAATTCAACTCAGGAGAAATGTCGAAATTCTGTACTGAAAAAGGGATTATACACGAAGTCACAGCCCCCTACACTCCTCAACATAATGGATTGGCTGAGAGGAGGAATCGCATGCTTCTTGATATGGTCAGATGTATGATCAAAGGAAGGGGTCTTCCGCATCATCTGTGGGGAGAAGCAGTTTCAACTGCAGCATACCTACTGAATAGGAGCCCAACCAAAGCTTTGCCAACTAGCACACCGGAAGAAGCGTGGTCTGGAAACAAACCTGACGTGCGACACCTGAAGATTTTTGGATCAGTCTGTTATAAGCATGTCCCAATTGAATTGAGAAAGAAATTGGACGATAGAAGCGAAACTTTCGTTTTTGTTGGTTATCATCCAACTGGAGCATATAGACTCTATGATCCAGTGAAATCAAAAATTGTGATAAGTAGGGAGTGATTGTTGATGAATCTAATGTGTTCAAGTGGAACACATGTGAGACTACCCCAGATAATTCACCTAGTACTATGATTACTACGTTGTTTAAGGAGAGAAACTATGATAAAGACACTCCGACAGTTAATACAGAGGATGTAAATAATAGGCGGTCAAAAAGAACGCGTTTCCCATCGACAAGACTGGCAGATCATGAGCTATTCCGAGACAGTGACATTACAGACACAGGTGATATATTGCATTATGCTTTACTTGTAGGTACTGAAACCATAGCATGGGAGAAAGCTATCAAAGATGATAATTGGAAGGATGCTATGATTGAGGAGATTTCAGCTATCGAGAAGAATAAAACATGGACGTTGATGGACTTACCTGCCTACAAGAAAGCCGTAGAGGTGAAGTGGATATTCAAAACTAAGTACAAACCCGATGGGAGTGTGGCAAAGTTAAAAGCTAGACTAGTTGCTAAAGGATTTCTGCAACAACCTGGGATCGATTTCACTGATGTGTACGCCCCTGTTGCAAGATTGGAAACGGTGAGGATCGTGGTAGCTATTGCCAATTCAAATAATTGGAGTATCAGCCAGATGGATGTCAAATCAGCATTTCTTAATGGGACTCTCGAAGAAGAAGTCTACGTATGTCAACCGCCTGGTTTCATCAAGAAGGACAATGAACTGAAGGTTTATAAACTTAACAAAGCTCTCTATGGTCTTCGTCAGGCACCACGAGCATGGAACAAGCATATTGACTCGTTGCTCACCAGGTATGGATTTCAAAGATGTATTGTTGAATATGGAATATATGTCAAGTTCTGTGATCAGCTAGGTACCTTGCTCATATGTCTGTACGTGGACGACCTACTGGTCACTGGAAGCTCAGTGCAAGAGATTGAAAAATTCAAAGTTATGATGAAGAATGATCTGGAGATGACAGACCTTGGCTTCTTGGGATACTTCCTTGGATTGGAGTTTATACAAACCAAAGAGGGAGTACATATGAATCAAAAGAAATATATTCTCGAAACTCTTGGAGAGGTTCAAGTTAAAAGACTGCAACATCGCATCAGTTCCAGTTATTGCCAACATGAAGCTCTCACTGCAGCAGGATGAAAGCAAAGTAGATGCAACGCTATACAGACAGATAGTCGGGACACTCCGCTACATCTGTAACAGCAGGCCAGACATAAGCTTTGGTGTGGGTCTCATCAGCCGTTACATGCATGATCCCAGACAATCGCACATGACAGCTGCAAAACACATCCTTCGATACTTGAAAGGTACCTTAGACTACGGAATTTACTTTTCCAGAAAAATTGATAGCACTACCAACATCTTGGAGGCATGGTGTGACGCGGACTGGAGCGGTGATCTTGTAGACAGGAAGAGTACTTACGGGTATTTGTTCAAGCTTATGGGAGCCCCCATCTCATGGTGTTCTAAGAAGCAGACAGTCGTGGCACTCTCATCGTGTGAAGCCGAATACATCTCAGCAGCAGAGACTGCCTGTCAATGCACTTGGATAGAAGCCATTTTGCAAGAGCTAAAGATCAAGCATCACGGACCAACATGCTAAAGGATAGACAACAAATCAGCTATTAATCTAGCCAAAAACCCAATATCTCATGGACGGAGCAAGCACATCGAAACAAAATTTCACTATCTCAGAGAACGGGTCAGCGAAGGAAAACTGGAACTGATCTACTGCAACACGGATGAACAGGAAGCTGATATATTCACGAAAGCCCTACGACAGAATAGATTTGAAAAGCTTAGAAGATCACTTGGAATTAGGTCTCTTAGTGATTTAGATTTATTAAGAGGGAGTGTTAGGAATGTAAATCTAGAACACAACTGATTTAACTGTCATTAGACAGTTTACTTTTTGTACATATATACTGCTGACTTCAATAAGAAAATTAATCGTTTTCTCTAAATCTTTTGCATCTCTGTTTTCATTGCCTATCTCTCTCGGTTCCGCTTTTCCAAAATATCTTCCTCTCTTCTCTGATAAGCTGCCACTCTAACATATTTGATGCAAATCTGGGAATTTGGGGATGAAAAATGGGGTTTCTGCGTTTCTGGAAACTCTGGTGCGATTCTGCAGAATTCTGCAGAAACGCGCGTACGTCCAATTTTGGTCAAAATGGGACGTTCGTCCAAATGGCTCGACTAAACAGTGGTCGGCCAAAATCTGTAGAGCGTTCGGTCTTGTGTTCGACGAGCGTTCGGGTTCGTCCTTCATAGTGAGTTTAACGTTCGGTTGATATTTAGTACCGTTCGGTTACAATTGGCTTTAGTACCGTTCGCACAGGCTTGATTTAATACTGTTCGGTTAAAGTGTTCATATGGTACTGGATTAAGTGTTGATCGTTCGGTCAGGATTCTAAACGATCGTTCAGTACCTTAGGTATTCGACATAGTTCTCTAGGTATTCGATCCATACCCAAAACGTTCGTCCCAGTGGTGTTCAATTTAATAGTGGTTAATTTGAGTTTTGGTCTCTTTGTACTACTAATTGTATGCGTTCGGTCTTAAATTCATAGGCTTCAATCTTGAGCTTTCGGTCTTTGTGAAATAGTGGTCGTAGGCGTTCGTCTTCAATTGGTATCCTCCGAAAGTGATATTTAGCGTTCGGTCTGGGTTCTGTATGAGAAATTATAAGCGTTCAGTTTTGTGGTAATACTGATTTTAAGCGTTCATCATAAAGTGTTAGTTTCAGGAAGTGATCCTGAGCGTTCGTTTTGATAAATTAGTGATTGTAGTCGTTCGTTTAAGTTGGTATTCTTAGGTTTGTATCTTGAGGGTTCAGTTATGGTTTAATTCTGATTGTGAGCGTTCGGTCTTTGTTCATTTAATTATGGTCAGTCTTACCAGATCAGTGAAGATCGAATCAAGTGGGGATTTTGGTTTGACCTGTGCATGCCTGCGATAGATGTTATACTCCATTTTTGTTGGACAATATACCGTTAGATTGAGTCATTTGTGTTATACTCATGACATGGTCATTAGAGGACAATTGTTACTATTAGTTGTTCGCAATACTCCTATTTAATTCGAACATTATATGGTTTCATTTTCTCCAACTATATAATATTGATTTTTCCATGAGACAATATTGTAGTATTTTCTACCTGTTGCTAATGCCTACTGAGGAATGTTACATCTTTATTCCCTTGCAGATTTCTACTCATAATGAATAAGACAAATTACCAAGGGGAGGCCTTGATAAAATGACATTGATTGAGGTCTGAAAACTGGTTGTTGACATTGATGGTCGAGCGTTGAGGCTGAACGACCAACTTTGTGAACGTTCGTTGAAATTTGATTGTCGAGCGTTGAGGCTGAACGAACGACTTTGTGAACGTTCGTTGACCTTGATGGTCGAGCGTTGAGGCTGAACGACCAACTTTGTGAACGTTCGTTGACGTTTGATTGTCGAGCGTTGAGGCTGAACGAACGACTTTGTGAACGTTCGTTGACCTTGATGGTCGAGCGTTGAGGCTGAGCGACCAACTTTGTGAACGTTCGTTGACATTTGATGGTCGAGCGTTGAGGCTGAACGAACGACTTTGTGAACGTTCGTTGACCTTGATGGTCGAGCGTTGAGGCTGAACGACCAACTTTGTGAACGTTCGTTGACGTTTGATTGTCGAGCGTTGAGGCTGAACGAACGACTTTGTGAACGTTCGTTGACCTTGATGGTCGAGCGTTGAGGCTGAACGACCAACTTTGTGAACGTTCGTTGACATTTGATGGTCGAGCGTTGAGGCTGAACGACCAACTTTGTGAACGTTTGTTGACATTTGATTGTCGAGCGTTGAGGCTGAACGAACGACTTTGTGAACGTTCGTTGACCTTGATGGTCGAGCGTTGAGGCTGAACGACCAACTTTGTGAACGTTCGTTGACCTTGATGATCGTGCAGATGAAACCAAATGACGAACGCTTTCGATGTCGAACGATAGAATGTTTAAAAACTTGATGTTCTTGGGCGAACATAAGCTAGGTTAGGGGATGGTTCCCTAGGTTTGATGGTCTGGGTGTTCTAGGGCGAACATCTACCAGCGGGAGTGTATCCCGTAGAACGCTCGTGGACATGGATTGTCGAGCGGTTGATGTTCTGGGTGTTCTTGGGCGAACAACGACCAGAGATAGTGTTCTTGGGCAAATTCCTTTGAGTCCGAACGACCTCCTGTTTGAGCGCTCGGTTTTCGGTTGATCGTCTACTGCGACCTGCACAAGATATATAATATATATGTAAAAATATGGAGCGTTGTAAACCTGGCGGTCGAACGTCAATAGGATCGTATGGTGGAGCGTGCGTGCCGATAGATGATCGAGCTGTAGAGGTCGAGTTGAACGTCAGGGAGGTCGAGCGTTCGTGAAAACGAATGCTGGAATACTTGAGGTGCAAATCGTCGAACGACTGAGGCGAAAGGGTGGAGGCCAGGCGGCTGAACGTCATTGAGACCTACAGCTGAACAATTGAGGCAAGCGGACGAACGTTATTGAGTCCGACTGGCTGATCATCAATGGGGTCGAATGGCCCAAGGCTTGAGTGCTCGTGTAGATGTATGGTCGAGCGGTAGAGACCGAACGTCAATGGTGAGCGAAGTGCCGAACGCTTTAGGTTGAACGACCGTCAGAATGAATGCTGAAACCCTTCATGCTGATTTTCCGAACGTCAATGACAATTGTTGGTCGAACGATTGAGACCAAGACGCTGAACGTCATTGAGGACCAATGGGCGAGCATCATGTTAGTCGAATGGGCGAACGCTTGTGGATCCGACTGACCGAATGCTGGAGTGTTCGAGGCCATGGATGACCGAACGATTTGAGGGCGAGCGAACGAACGTTATTAAGGACAACGTCTAGACGCTTGATGCTGAATATTGCCGAACGGCGGTGAGACCGAATGGCCGAACGATTGAGTGTTGAGATCGTGATTGAGCGAACGCTAGAGGCCGAACGTCAATAAGAAAGGCCGAACGGTCCATGCGAAGCTGCCGAACGTCGATGAGACAGATGGTCGAACCACTGTTGGCCGAACGTTGGAGACGGATTTCTCGAACGTCGATGAGACGGATTGTTGAACGATTGAGTCCAAGCTGCCGAACGTCATTGAGGACGACTGGATAACATTAGTGGCGTCGAACGGCCGAATACTTAAGCGCTCGTGGCCTTGGATGTCGAGCGGTTCAAACCACATGACGAACACTTTTGAGGTCGAACGACAGAATGCTTGAACTTTCGTTGACATGGATGGTCGAGCGACATAGGCTGGAAGGTCGAACGAAGTGACGAACACTTTAGGCCGAACGTCCGCGAGATCTAACGGCCGAACGATTGAGGCCGAGAGAACGAACGTCATTGATGTCGGACGACTAATCATCAGTTGGGTCGAACGACCGTGTCGCTCGAATGCTAGAACGTTCGTTTCGAGGTATGGTCGAGCAGTAGAGACCGAATGTGAGGCCGAGGTGGTTGACAGCAAGGACGCTCGTACACAGGGATTGTCGGGCGTTCGAATCCGAAGAGCGAGGCCGATCGGCCGATTGTCTGGACGCTCGTACACACTGATTGTCGAGCGTTCGAGTGGTACGCGAGGTCGGGCGCTAGGTTGAACGTCCATGATGAGCGAAGTGATGAACGCGAGACCGAACGTCGATGATGAGCGAAGTGATGAACGCTCTAGGTCGAACGTCAGAGAAATCTAATGGCCGAACATTGAGGCCGAGAGAACGAACGTCATTGGCGTCGAGTGGCGAATGTTGGAACGCTCGTAGCCGTGGATTGTCGAGCATCCTCGAAGCCGAAAGGCCGAACGTACGCGAGGATGAGTGAGGGACATTTCAGGACGAACGTGATTAACGTACGCGAGGCTGAGTGCGGGGCGTTTCAGGACAAACGTCATGGAGTTTCTGTTACCGAGCGTCAGTTTGGTCGAATAATCGAACGTTAGTGGATCCGACGGACCGAATGGTTGAATTTTGGAGAATAGAATTTGGGTTGAATGACGTGGAGGCAGAACCGAATCACGCGTGGATGGCGCGAGTGTTGCGGAAGACGTGGAGAATGGGTCTGCGATCAGTTTGGCGATCTTTCGTGTGGGAATCTTCCGCACAAACGGCGAGTCTGCTGATGTGACTGGAACTGAGTTCAATTTGGGGATTTAGGGTTCCACTTTTCCCTGCGCCTGCTGAGAAACGATCCTCTGAAGCTAGGGATTTCACTAAACGGAAGAGAATATCATCTATCCGTTAATCAGGCTTTGATCACAGAGTGTTTGTTCATCCACCAGATTTCAATTCCTGTCTCCTTACGAATTGGGGTTGGTTTTGATTGCGCGTGTAGGAAGATTGACGATAGTGATGTGCTGCGAGGATGCGCGATGGAGAACTCGCGTCTGAGGGTTCCATGGCTGCACGATTTGGGGTTCTGTCGCATTGAGAAAATGGTTGTCCCTAATCACGATTTGGGTGCAGATTGCCATAAAGAAGGCACGATTTCACGACGGCGTTGTTCGAAGATTGAACTAGGATGTGCGAATCGAGTTTTCAGAGGTTGGGTTTGAGCTTTGTGTCTTGGATTATTGCGTTTCAGTGGTTCAGGTGGAGATGGATGGTGGATTTGTGGTTCCGATTTAGGTTGTTGTTGTGATCTCCATGGTGATACGAACTGAGTTTCGCGATTCTGGAGGGAAAATGTGAATTTGATAATGGCTTCCTAGTTTTTGGGTTTTTGCAGTTTTGGTTTTGTGGCTTTGATCTTCGCAGTGGCGATGATGAAGGCGGCAGCCCTTTCCGACGAGGATTTTCCGTGTTCACCGACAAAGGAGACGGTGAAACTAGATATTGTTCCGAAGCGTCATGGTCCCTGCAGCAATCTTCATTTCGTTCTTGAATAGTTGGATCGTGACCTTGTTGTTTCCTCCAAACGGAAGGAAAGACTGGGGTGATGACGTCGAGATTCAAAGAGGCAGTGGAAGAAGTTTTCTCTCATTTGTCTACCATCGTTGAGGGAGGTGAATGATGAATTTAAGCATGTTTTTGCACTGGATCTGACCCACAAAGGGGTGTGATTGCAAGGGGGGCGATTTCGCTGATGTGCTCACTGGCGTGATTTCGCAGAGGTGCACGTGCTGGCGTCAATGGCTCGGAGGTGGTGATGGAGTAGCTTTATCCGAAGAAATGATTTATCGAGACCGAGGCTCCTCTTGTGGCTTCTTTGGGTTGGCACTCGGCCCCACGGTGGGCGCCAAAATGTTTCGGTGTAGATATTTTCCGGTGTGTCTTCGTTGCTCCTGGCTGTCTGGGATGCTGTCTGGGACGCTTGCTCTTCTCCAATTGTTGTTGTTCATACTCGCCAAAGGAGGGGGAGGTACCTGCAAAGATACTCCGACGCTCAAGTCAGATGTGAGTTATGGAGCCTCAGCTCTCAAGAGAGTGATTATGATACTGCTCTGAAATATTATTTAGAGTCTCTAGACATAAAAAGAACGTACCTGGACTTTGGCCATGTTACTGTATTTATAAGCAAAATAAGAAATAACCACCTTACATAAAAATGTGGTTAGTGGCTTTATAAATATCTTAACCGTTTAAGATATTTTATGTAATAAATATAATATTTAAGATAAAATATCTTACTACATAACATTTATTTTAAAAAAATAATTATTATAAATAAAGTTTCTTTAGCTCGTGTCAGTAAGACCTAACAGTGTAATACAAATTAATGTATGATTAGGTCGTTATTGGACAATAAAAGATAAAGACTCATTACAACTATTATAAATAAAAGTTTCATATATGACTTTAAAATCATCATGCACATTATATGCATCACTTATTGTATTAATTGGTCGGTCATATTATTGACTTGAGGATCGAAATATCTTTGACAAGCAACTTATCTTAAGGACAGTTTGGAATACTTTGAGTAAGGGACCTCAATTCCGTACCTGAAAGACCTTGTGTGATGGACGAACACCGAGGAGAGATCGATTGAAGATGCGCGAACACGAACCAGACCTCCTCGAAGCTCTCTCCGACGAGTGAAGACGCAGCGGAATGGAAACGAAGCTCTAAATTGAGAGCTGACTCGAAGGAAAACTGCTAAACTATGAACAGACTCAAGAAAACCATAAGATCTAAGGTTTAATCGGGAGATAACCTTAGAGACACGAAGGAAACCCTAGAAAAGGGGAAAATCTCAAAATGATCCGATGAATCGGTTCAAACTCAAGATTAAACGGTAGGAAAGCTATATTACTCAGAGGAGAGTGGATTAAACGGTAGAAAAGGGGAAAACAATCGATGGAAAGTCTAGATCTAGGATTGCAAAATAGAAATTGAATGTGGAATGTGACAGAGGAACTCTCGAGTGGACGGACTCGAGAAATATGCAAAGTGGACTCTGAGGTTGAAGAAAAATGAGCTTACGAGAGAGGAAATTGCTCTCAAAGATGAAGTTGCGAGCGTGAAATGTAAAAATGAGGATGTGTACCTCTGATGCGTAAGGGGAGAAGAGGCACGGGACGCTGACGCGATAAGTGGAAGATGTGGCCTCTGACGAGTGGTGCAGCGTGGAGGAGTGAGAAGCACAGTGAATAACGTGGAAAAATGAGAGAATGAAGAAGGTGCTTGGAAGGTGGCTAGAGGTAGTCTTAGGACTCTCTAGCCTGACTTTCAAGAGAGAATAATTTCTATTTCAGAAATCCTAATTCTCATTAATCTCAAAAGTCCTAATACAAGAGAGGAGTTGGGTATTTATAGTAACCCATGCTCCTTAAGAACTAAGCTAGGAAAGATAAAAATACAAAAGGAAGACTAAGTCAAATAGGATTCCATCATGCCCTCCCTCTTAAGATAAGATTTGTCCTCAAATCTGGCAATCGCCTTATGAAGAAGTTCCACACAATCTTTGGGAGCATGGCCATCTTGGAGTGGCCTTATTCTTTTAGATCTAGTTTTCTTCCTCCTGGATCAAACACGAATCTGCAATACACATCAAATATATCTTCGGTTAATATTAATCCAAGAAAGAATTTTTCTTTAAAAACAAGAGAATAAGAACTTCTAATACTTTGATTTGTAATCTTTGAAAATTTTAGAAGTCCAAATTCAATTTTATCTTGAGTTAATTGTTTTCTTAAAGATAACAATAACTCAAGATTTGAATTGTCATATTTTGAAAATGTTTTCATGACAATTGGTTTGAAAGAGAAGTCAAAAATTGAAAAGTAATCAATTATTGGAAAAGAAGTAAAGATTTGGAAACCTTCCCTTTTAGGTCCCACAGTCTTTGAAAGAATAGGATTTGTCATCAGTAACAATTTCTCCTTTTCTTTCTTCTCTCTTTCTTGCCTTTCTCTCTTTTCTTCTTTTCTCTCTTCTTCTCTTCTTAATTCCTCTCTTCTTCTCTCTTTTCTTTTCTCTATTTGTTCTCTCTCTCTCTTTCTTCTTCTTTCCTTTCTTCTTTTTCTTTTCTCTCAATCTCTCTTTCTCTTTTCTTATCCTTGATCTCCTTAAGTCTTGCCCCAAATTCTAATTCTCTACGAAGAAACCCATGATCATTTAAACTCTCAAGAAATAATTTTCCATCATTAATGCAATCCCTAATTATTTCTAGGTTTCTTTTAATGCTTGAAGGCACAAACTTTCTTCTCATGCAAGCTTTTAAATCATGCCAATCACGTATGGAGGACTTTCTACCTTTCTTAACATGATATTGTCTTTCATTCCACCACTCACTTGCATGCTCTTCTAACTTAGAGAGATATATGCTAAGGACATAATATTCACTCTCTTCATAAAACAAAGGATTTATTTTATCAATTTCTTTCTCCCAAGCTAGGTATGTTAATGCTCTTATGTATTTACCAAATGATGGAAGATTCCTAGCTTGTTTAAACATTTCATCAACTTTATCTAACCTAGAAGACCTATATGAACTATAAGAAGACATCTTTGTTTTTAAAAGTTTTCTTAATCTAAAGGGTTCAAAACTTTCACTTAGACAAGTCCCAGGTAAGAGAGGTGAGCTAAAGAGCTGCTTAAGTACCAAGTCTTGCCTTGCCAGAAATGTCTTAGGCTACTAACTAATTACCCCTTAAACTAAAATCACCTTTAGAAACAAAGTACACAACTCAAACAATCACAAACAATTAAACACAAAAAAAACTAGACTCTTCGGACTCTAATGTGATAAGGCTTAGAGTTTAATCCCTTTTAGCCTAATCATCCTAACCGTGAACACAAAATCAGATAAACACAACACTTAAGAATCCAGCGGACTCTAATGACCCCTACGAGAAACACAAATCAAATCACACATTCATCTATCTACCTATGCTAAAAAATAAAAGCAAATAAAGTTGCCAAGAGTTTGAAAGAGCACCAAGGACTCTTCCAAAGAACTTGGACTTTATAAAAGGCCCTTTTACACAACAAAAATGAAACTAACAGTAGGCTAACACAAGCCTATTACAAACAAATTAAAGGAAAACAATTACAAAAGAAAATAACTATGCTAGGCTGCTACGGTCTTGGTACTGGTCCACTTCATGCTCAACTTTGTTGTTCCACTTTGTGCTTCGGCTATCAATTCTCTTGGTCTTTCCTGATCAGTTTCCTACAAAGTAAATGCACAGAGCTGCAATCAAAATTTTCTTAGCTAGAATGAATTGCACAATGAAAACACATAACAGTAAGAACTTCCCTTTTATTCTCTGGCCTTCACGTGTGCACTTGTTGATCCTGGCAGCTAATAAAATTGTTTTTGCTCTCAAATGACAAACTGCAATCAAATATTCACACTCAATTCAGCAGAGCAACCATCAATGCTATCAATTTCTAGCTAAGACAGAAACAATTAAGTAATCCAGAGGCAACAAAATTAAACAACTCCCCTAATTAAATGGTTGGTCTATCTTGCTGTAAACTCTACTGATATTCTGCTACTGCTTAAAATTCTTGACTCCAAATGTTTATCAGCTTTGCACACAACAACACACATATTCTACACTTTCTCCCTACACTGATTCAGTTCAATTCTGCACACAGAAATTATACCAATTCCAGCAAAATACACATAAACATGGATATTAAACCAGCTGCAAATGGGTGTAATTCAAGACTGAAACCAAACTGATTAAACAATAATTCCAAATTAATCAAACCTGATCAAACCAATGGACAAAAAGTGATATAATGTAATGCAGAACATTCAGCTAAGATTAAACAATGAATTTAAACAGAATAGAAATCTGCACAAATAAATCTCAGCTGTTTAAGCTCTCAAATCATTTTATTGAAATTCTGATATGCACTCATAGGCCAATGTACTCAATTTTCATCAGATTCAAATATATGAAGTTCAAACCTTAATCCAACTGATTAGACAACCACCACAAGCTAATCAAATCAATGGAGAAAGATTAACATGATGCAATGCAGAAATTGGTAGTTAAAACAATGTTGATGCACTTCCAGAAATGCTCATAAAACAATCAGCACATTATTTGAAAATCCTATGCATCTACCAAGTTCCCATAGGTCTTATCAAATCAGAATCAACATTTAACTTGCCCAATTAAACCATGAAATCACAATTCATTTTCAAAACAGTGAATACATCATGAATTCAGCAGGCAATGTTCTAACTAAAATGAATGCAATGACGGTTTAAAGATTCACAAGCACAAATAACAGTTCCAGGAAATCAATAATCAATCAAAAAAAAAAAACAGTGATTGCAGTTCCAGTTGCAACAAATCACAGTTGCTCCAATCTAATTGATCCAATTTCTTTTCCTGCACAATGAACAATCACAAAACAGTTACATTAACAATGAATTCTCTATTTCAAAGTGCCAAGGAATTTAGGCCAAATTAGCCTTACTAAGCTCACAGCACTGAGGTTTCTTTTTAAAAATTTAAAGCACATAAATGAAAAGGTTTGGAAGGGAGATTCTCCCTTGGCAGTACACAGCTGGAGAGTATTCCAGACCACCACGACCTAAAATGCTACCAAGCACACAAACCTCCTTTCAATTTCCAGAAATCCAGAGCGAAAAAAAAAACTTCTCACGTAATAAAGAAATGGCTAGGCAAAGATCAAAGTCAGAAACCAGAACAGGACAGCCACAAATAAGGACAACACAACAGATCTATTGCTTAAGAAAACTCTAGATCAGATTATGAAAGCAAACAAAAGCTCAATTACAGAACAGCAGATCAGAGTTTACACGTGCACTGAGACAAAACCAGAGTTATCAACCAAGACAAGCAAGAAACAAAGCTATTTAAGAAGAAGGCACAAAAACTGAACCTACCAAAGGATCTAGAACAGATTCATAAAACAAGAAACAGAAACAAGTTGCAATATCATCAAAATTTTAAGCTCAAAGCAATTGAGTGAAACTGTTTGATGAAATGCTAATAGAGAACAACAGTTTTCTGGTGCATCAGATTTCAGAAAAGTTAATTGCACTGGTCTTTCAGCTTTTTATAACTATGTAAATGTTTCTTTTGTCAATTGTTTTTTTTTTATATGAAAACAGAACGACCAAGCTTTTGCTGCAATGACAACTCATTTTCACTTGCACCAATCACAGATTTCAGAAAAGGCAACCAACTAGCAACTTGTCAATGAAAAATGCCAAAAATTTGGTGGTTTAAAGAGTGAAAATGCTTAGGGAAGTTATAACTCGTGGTTTCTTTGCATCATCAGTTTCAAACAACTAAAACAAACTTGTTTGTAAAGCAAATAGGTGCAGAAACACACTATCTCAAAATTTGACTTAGTCAGCCCCCAAATTACTCAATGTAAGCAACTTAACCACTCAAATTTTGACTCAATGAAATCAAATAGCTTTTGATCAGCTAACTAAACTCAAACAACAATTAAAATTCAAACAAGACACTAGGAAGTTAATGCAAGATGTCCAGCAAAGATCTAATGCTAAACCAGATTAAGAAACGCAAAAAAAACATAGACACAAGCAAAGTAATGCAGATCGGCCAACTGCTGCAACAAGGTTAAACTGTGTTCACAAGTGCTACTAATCTAGGCTATGCCTTTCATTGATCTTTGCAGTATGCACTTGCTTTTTAACAGCAGCTCAAAATCCAGAAATGAATTTATCAAAAGAATCTTGACTAAAACATTTTTCAACTTTAAAGAATCAATTGGACTGGCCAATGGATATCTATCAACCAGCTCATTCATTTAAATGTTTCATTGCTTTTGCGGTGTGATAGAGTTTATACCAAGGCTCAAACACAATTTGACGATCAAATGCACAACTGAAATCAGTTTTAGGACATTCAAAAACTACATCAGTTTCAACCAATGCACATGACTTTTAGACAAAACTGAACTTGGATTTCAAAAGAAAATTTACTCAAAATAGAATGCACCGATTTAAAATGATGAAACACTGACTCAAACACAGAAAAATGCACAGATCAACCAACCTTATCAGAATTTGGAAACCTAAACATATGAAGAGATTCAAAACACGAAACACAACACAAGACAAAGAAGGAAAATGATGACACACGTAAATGAAGAAACGCAACAGAGAAGCGAAACAGAAACGCGAGACAGAACAAGATGAATGAACAAAGACGCGAATACCACTGAAACAAGAATCTAAACAGAGATACTTACCTTCGAAGCGTGTTCGACCTTGCTCTGAATACCACTTGATGGACGAACACCGAGGAGAGATCGATTGAAGATGCGCGAACACGAACCATACCTCCTCGAAGCTCTCTCCGACGAGTGAAGACGCAGCGGAATGGAAACGAAGCTCTAAATTGAGAGCTGACTCGAAGGAAAACTGCTAAACTATGAACAGACTCAAGAAAACCATAAGATCTAAGGTTTAATCGGGAGATAACCTTAGAGACACGAAGGAAACCCTAGAAAAGGGGAAAATCTCAAAATGATCCGATGAATCGGTTCAAACTCAAGATTAAACGGTAGGAAAGCTATATTACTCAGAGGAGAGTGGATTAAACGGTAGAAAAGGGGAAAACAATCGATGGAAAGTCTAGATCTAGGATTGCAAAATAGAAATTGAATGTGGAATGTGACAGAGGAACTCTCGAGTGGACGGACTCGAGAAATATGCAAAGTGGATTCTGAGGTTGAAGAAAAATGAGCTTACGAGAGAGGAAATTGCTCTCAAAGAAGAAGTTGCGAGCGTGAAATGTAAAAATGAGGATGTGTACCTCTGATGCGTAAGGGGAGAAGAGGCACGGGACGCTGACGCGATAAGTGGAAGATGTGGCCTCTGACGAGTGGTGCAGCGTGGAGGAGTGAGAAGCACAGTGAATAACGTGGAAAAATGAGAGAATGAAGAAGGTGCTTGGAAGGTGGCTAGAGGTAGTCTTAGGACTCTCTAGCCTGACTTTCAAGAGAGAATAATTTCTATTTCAGAAATCCTAATTCTCATTAATCTCAAAAGTCCTAATACAAGAGAGGAGTTGGGTATTTATAGTAACCCATGCTCCTTAAGAACTAAGCTAGGAAAGATAAAAATACAAAAGGAAGACTAAGTCAAATAGGATTCCATCATTGTGAAAATGTGAGTCTCGTTAAATAAATTAAGCTGGTTTAAATATTTATTTTTTTCAGCAATATAAATTCATAGAATCGTTTACACTGTGAAAGAGGAAACATGAAGATCTTTTGGTTGAACGACAACAGTGCAGCAATTGATAGAAATAATGATAATAATTATTATGGTCTGGCATTGGAAAACAGTGGAGAAACACATAATGGGGTTAGTTTTTTTTTGTAATGGAATAAGCTAGTTAAGAGGTTTAATTATGTGATCCATTGTACTCTAACAGGAGAAATCTGTGGACTGACATAATGGATTTGGTGTGTGACTAATGGGGTTATGTGGAAAATAGAATGGTCACTTAGTTGGTGGATTAAGGTGGAAAAAGGAAAATCTTTTGTGGGGTAAATTGGAATAAAATAAGTGAGTGGGAGTGGTTGATGGAAGGGTCATTGTCTTTAAGACTTATGAACTGATGAGGTTAAGAAAATTGTTGGAGGGCCACCCAGCACTCACATATTCCAACTCCACATAAACATATATTTAAATATAACATGTCTCAGTTCATGTCTCAGGCCAATTGGAACCAGAAATGTAAAGAAGAAATGGTGATTGGATTTTTGGTTTAAGAGTTAACATTGGAATATGTTCTGTTTCTTTTGGAGTTACATGAGGCCAACATTTATTTTGTGGCCGTGACTTTAAGTGCTAACCAAAGACTACACTTCTAGAAAAGTGATTCCCATTAAGAAAATCAATGATCATATCAGATAATTTTAAGTCATGATTGAGGAATATCATATCTATTCACCTGGCTAAAGGACAAAAATGTCATGGTTAAAGTTGAGATTCACGAATAAATAATGTGAATCTAAATCATATTAAAAGGACTGGTTAAAGTTGAGATTAAAAAAAAATGTGATTTAAATCGTATTAAAATTATATTATAAATGATATTATATCATCATCTAGATGGTGTTTATTCATATACTTAAACGAAATATTGTAGTTAGTGAAAACGTATCTTAACTATGATGTTTCAACAATTAATCAATCAAAAAACTAATCAATTGAACACTCACCAATTACTTAAATATTTCTTGTAAAACCCTCTATAATTAGCAATAATAATTCTGTGTCAAATCAAATTAATTCACACCACAATCAATGTTTAAATTCTCTTAAAAACCCCCTCCCAACTCTGATTTCATCTCTGCTGTGCACTGAAAAACCGTGCCACATCATTCTCTGAAACACGCACCACGTCACACACACTCAGTGCATTAAAAACGCACCAAGCTCTGCATGCACGCATGCCATCTGTCACGTGAGAAGCTTCTAAAAGCTGTAGTGGGATCCAGGTGGCAGTGCGGGAGTGCACGACCGTTTGACGAGGAAGAGAAAATGATTTCTCTGAAAACATTTCACTCCATTCTATGCATTCACCTTCTTCCTCACGAAACCCTGGCCATTTCTCTTCTCCAGCTTCTCTCTAAGAACCTTCATCTTCTCTCTACCATTACTCACTTCTTTCAACTCCAATCAACTTTCTGAAACCGTAGAAACGTTCACGGGCCAGTAAGCTTCATTTTGAGCCGAACTTCTTTTGATCCTGTAACCGGTAAGTTTCCAGCCATAACCTAGTTCTGGAATTTCTAGGAACACTGTTTCAGTTGCATGCAAGGATAAAATCTGAGTTTCTGAGTTCTCTTTGGTTAAACCTAGTTGAGGAGCGTAAGAAAGAGCTTGTCGGGTAGAAATTCCTAGTTGGGAAGAATCAAGTTACACTGTTAAACGTTCACTGCTAGACCAGGTAAGGGAAGCATATATGTTTAATTTATACTGTATGTTGTATGATCTGAGTTACATGTATGAAAAGTATGAAGTTCGAGCTGTTATGGACGTTTGCTGATATCTGATATGATTTCTGGTTTTGATTGATCTGTCATGAACGAACACTGCTCGTATGTACTATATATATGTTGTTGATTTTGATTTAAATGCATGTTGATTTGATTATGTATGGATGGAGTATGGTTATTGTATAGTTGGAATGATTAAAATGTTGAAATCTGTATGATGATAATGTTTACAGTGAATTAAATCTGAAAGGAAAGTTATGAAGTTTATAAAATTTGAAATCTGGAAAATTCTGTTAAGATTGAAAGATCTGAAATTTCAAATCATCCCCTCTGATAAATGACGCTCGTCACTGTACGGTCTTAGACCGTTCGGTTTTCAGTAAAATAACTTAGATTGGGATTCTTTCATTTGGAAGGAATTCTGCTCGAGAACGAGCGTCCCCAATTGAATTATCTGAGCGTTCGTCTAACTCAGCAGTATTTAAATATTTAAAACTTTATGAATAAGTAACGCTCGGTCTTATACCGAAGCGTTCGTCCTTAATATCGTTCGACCTTATGTCGAACGTTCGTTCTACAGGGCGTTCGGTCTTATACCAAAGCGTTCGTCCCAAATAGCGCTCGGGTTTTGCCAAGCGTTCGTTCTGATTTATGCTCGGTCATACACCTAGCGTTCGTCCAAAGCAGGGTTCGGTTTTATAACTGAACGCTCGTCCTTATCATTGAATTCTGAGCGAACGTACTTGGCGTTCGTCCAAAGTTAATTATTGAACGTTCGGTCATTGACAGTAAGTGTTGTTTTCTGAATTAAACATACTCTGCTTATTTATCTAAGTTATCCTGTAAGGTATTTATCCTCTTGATTCAACCTAAATTCTTTGTACTCAAAATTTTCTAAGTATTATTCTGATCTTCTAAACTCAATCCCATTTAAATTATTTAAGTATTCTTAACGTCCGTAAGTGGACAAGAGATCGTTTCTTTTGTTCAGAAACGTGTAGACAAAGGTACATTAATAATTTCGTTCTTATTTGATTAAAGGAGGCATGTTGTTAATGTTACGAGAATGGAACACTGAATGAAAATGTGAATAAGAGAACTGGTTAATATGGGCGTATGATATTTTGAATGAATTAATGGAAGTGGATTTTAACGAGCGTTCCAAGGAGGAACGTCTCAGATGTGTTGAATGTGAAATTTGGTAAAGTATGAACCTGGATAAGTTAAGCCTCGCGGTCCATCCTGATATTCCGTGATACTCCTCTTCAAGTAGAAGGGGGTAGTCATACGTGGGAATGGCAGGAGGCCCTAGTCCATTGAGTACTTCGGGCAGATAGGGTTAACCTCGAGTGGCAGCTGGGAGATTTGATCAGTTACTACACCACTCGGGTGCAAGGACGCTTGTAACTACATGGTTCATACAGTCCGGACGGTCTGTCTTATATACGTATTTCTATGATTATTATTTGATAAGATACATGTCGTATGTGTGATTAAATGTAAATGTATGTGTTGATTGTATAAATTAAATATTATAAGCTTACCCTTGCATTTCCATTGTGTTGTCTACTGTCCATGTACTTTCGTCTTGTCAAAATGCAATGATCATCCGTTGTGGATGTGAGCAGATGGTGGTGCATCCCTTGAGCAAATGCTGGAAGAAGAAAATTTGGATGAAGCTAATCTGGTGGACGTTGAAGTAAAGGCGAGCCTTAGAGTGCTCGTTAGATAGAACTGTAAATGTTAGTGTAGTTTGAACGTTCGGCCAAGTATTTTGTTAGGCCGTTCGTCTTAATCTTATATTCCTCTATTTTGACGTACGTTGTTTTATTATCAAAGAACGTTCGTTCCAGGTTTTCCCTTGTATGCGTTATGCGCGTTCTTTTGTACTGATGCCGTTTGGCTTTTAATCCTGATTTAATGCAAAGACTGGTTATGTTACTGTTAATTGTAATTAATTCTCAATTATGGTAATTACTGTATTTTGGGATGTTACATTAGTGGTATCAGAGCAGTTTTGTTCTTTTAAGGAACACTGTAGGTTATGAGTGCACTACGTTTTTGCTGTGTGCTTATTATGTGTTAATGAGTTATTGTTTTAACTCTTGAACTTTACTAACGCTCGTTTTCTCTGATCCAGAGAACTAATGGCGCCTAGACTTCCTCCTCCTCCCCAACCGAATGAGTCCGATACGTCCAGCAACACTAGGTTGTTGGAAACCGTAGTTGAAGGCTGCATCAACAGAACACCACGTTGCTGGAGCAGAACGCCACCCTGATGCAGCAAAACCAAGCTGCTATGCAAGGTTTGGAGGCCTCGCGTGTCAATTCTGAAAACACGCAAAGGCAGTTGATGGAGATCTTGGCTGCAACTAGAGGTGCGCCTGGAGCATCTTCTTCAAACGCTGCTCAACCGAACGCTGAATGGAGTCTGGAGAGTTTCCTTCAGCATCACCCTGCCAAGTTTAGTGGGAAGGGTCTACCGGACGAAGCTGATCAGTGGCTGAGGGACGTGGAGAGAATTTTCAACGCCAAGAGATGTCCGGATGAAAACCGCTTGGCGTATACAGAGTACTTGCTAACTGGAGAGGCGAGCAACTGGTGGGCGAGCGTCAGAGCCATTTTAACGGACGCTCACCAGCAGATTACTTGGGAAGTGTTCAGAAACAAATTCTATGAAGAGTACTTCCCTGACAGTGTCCGTTTTGCAAAGGAGGTTGAATTTTTACAGCTGGTCAGGGGGGAATGTCAGTTTCTGAATATACGAACAAGTTCAAACACTTGATTCGCTTCAATACAATGGCCACTAGTGAGGAGTGGCAGTGCAGAAAATTTGAGAACGGTCTACGCAGTGATCTGAAGGTTGTGATTTCCAGTTTGTGTATCAGAACGTTCCCTGCTATGGTTGAGAGGGCCAAGGTGTTGGAGAAGAACTTGGCAGAGGCGGAACGGCACAAGAAACAGCAAACAGTAAGGGGGCCGATTGTCTCAAGGGGAAATGTGAATCAGAGAGGATCTCCTTACGCTCGTCCAGCAGCCAACACGAGTGGATCTCAAGCCTTGGTTCCTGCCGGACAGTCTGGGCAGCAAGGTAGCGTGGTATGTTACAAGTGTGGGGGGCCACATTACCGTTCGTCATGTCCTCAACTTGTTGGAGTAAAATATTGCACTCGGTGTAGGCGAAATGGCCATCTGGAGAACGAGTGCAACATGGGCGGACGCGCAGTGATGAGACCGCCGAACGCAGGAAGAAATCAGCAAGGAAGGGGTGGTCGAGCCCAAGCTACTGGGCGTGTTTATGCAATCACGGGAGCGGAGGCAGCGAGCTCAGGTACGCTCGTCACTGGTACCTGCTTAGTGCATGGAATACCCTGCTGTGTGTTGTTTGACTCTGGGGCGACGCACTCCTTCATCTCGAAGGCGTGTGTTGAAAGGCTGGGATTAGTGGAGAGAGATATGCAGTTCGACTTGGTGGTATCAACACCAGCGGCTGGAGAGCTTAGGACATCTACCGTGTGCATTAGATGTCCTATTGTGGTTGAGGGGCATAGCTATAAGGTGAACTTAATCTGTTTACCTTTGAAGGACTTGGAAATAATTCTAGGGATGGATTGGTTGGCTGCCAACCACATTCTCATAGATTGTGGCAAGAAGGAGTTAGTATTTCCTGACGAAGATGAAGAATGCGTAGGTGTGACGCTCGGTCAATTGAAAGAAGATATTATGGAGGGCGCGTCTTGCTTCTTGATCATGACGCATGAAGATCAAGAGCTGGGAGATTTGAGGCAAGAACGAACGTCCATTTTGGAGGAGTTTCAGGACGTTTTTCCAGAAGAAATACCAGGGTTGCCTCCTGTTCGGGAAGTTGAATTCACCATTGATTTGGTGACCACGGCAGCCCCTATATCTGTTCAACCATACCGTATGGCGCCTGCAGAGTTGGTTGAACTCAAAAGCAGATTGAAGAACTATGGAGAAGCAATTCATAAGGCCGAGCGTATCACCCTGGGGAGCGCCTGTGCTCTTAGTGAAGAAGAAGGATGGCAGCTCTCGGTTATGTATAGACTACAGGCAATTGAACAAGCTGACCATCAAGAACAAATACCCGTTGCCAAGGATTGATGATTTGTTGGATCAACTGCATGGGGCAACGGTGTTCTCTAAGATTGATTTGCGTTCGGGATATCACCAAATCAGGGTGAAGGAGGACGACATCCAGAAGACTGCTTTCAGGTCGCGTTATGGACACTACGAGTATGTAGTGATGCCATTTGGAGTAACGAACGCTCCTGCAGTGTTCATGGATTATATGAACCGCATCTTCCGGCCATACTTGGACAAGTTTGTGGTCGTTTTTATAGATGATATTCTCATCTACTCTAAGACGCAAGCTGAACATGAAGAACACTTGAGGGCAGTGCTGAGCGTGTTGAGGGAAAAGGAGTTGTATGCAAAACTGTCCAAGTGTGAATTCTGGATGAAGGAGGTGCAGTTTCTGGGTCATATTGTGTCCGCTGGAGGGATCTCGGTAGACCCAGCAAAGGTACGAGCGGTTATGGAATGGGAACGTCCGCGTTCAGTACGGAGGTGAGAAGCTTCGTTGGTCTTGCGGGCTACTATAGGCGTTTCATTGAAGGGTTTTCTAAGATAGTAGCACCACTGACGCAGCTTACAAGGAAAGATCAGCCGTTCGCTTGGACTGACTTGTGCGAGGAGCGTTTCCAAGAGCTGAAAGTGAAGTTGACGAGCGCTCCTGTACTAGTCATTCCGGACACGTCCAAGCCCTTTGAAGTGTACTGTGACGCTTCTCATCAAGGGTTGGGTTGTGTGCTCATGCAAGAGAGGCGGCGGTAGCGTACGCGTCTCGTCAATTGAAGTTCATGAGCGTAACTATCCAACACACGACCTGGAATTGGCAGCGGTCGTTTTTGCACTGAAGATTTGGAGGCACTACCTGTACGGATCTACATTCCAAGTCTTCAGTGATCACAAGAGCCTCAAGTACTTATTTGATCAGAAGGAGTTGAACATGAGGCAGAGGCGTTGGTTAGAATTTTTGAAGGACTACGAATTTGAGTTGCTCTATCATCCCGGGAAGGCCAATGTAGTGGCGGACGCCCTAAGCAGGAAGTCAGTGCATGTCTCTTTAATGATGGTGAAGGAGCTGCACTTAGTGGAAAGTTTCAGAGATCTAAGGTTGCAGTTTGAGCTGGAACCGAACAGTATCAAGTTGTAACCTTAGAATATCAAGTAATGTATTTGACCGTATCTGGATGAAGCAACGTGAGGATGAAGAGTTGGTGAAGATCTTTAGCGCGCTCGGTTCAGATAAAGCTAAGGAATTCAATGCTGGGACGGACGGTATGCTACGTTACCTTGGTAGAACGTGCATTCCTAATGATGGAGAGCTGAAGCGGATTATTTTAGAAGAGGCACATCATAGTCGTCTTAGCATACATCCCGGTATGACTAAGATGTACCAAGATCTTAGGCGTTCGTTCTGGTGGCCTGGAATGAAGAGTGATGTCGCTCGTTTTGTGGCATCCTGTTTAACTTGTCAACGCGCTAAGGCCGAACACCAACGACCAGGAGGGTTGCTTCAACAGTTGGAAATTCCAGAATGGAAGTGGGACAGCATCTCCATGGACTTCGTGACTCATCTACCACGAACGGTTAGGAATCATGATTCATTTGGGTGATCGTGGATAGATTGACTAAAAGCGCTCATTTCTTGGCCGTGAATCTGAAGATGTCCATGACAAATTTGGCAGGGTTATATATCAAGGAGATCGTTCGTCTTCATGGGGTGCCTTCAAGCATCATTTCTGACCGAGACACGAGATTCACCTCTCGGTTTTGGCAGTCATTACAAGGCGAGTTGGGGAGCAAGCTGCAGATGAGTTCAGCATATCATCCGCAAACGGACGGCCAATCCGAACGTACCATTCAGACGCTAGAAGATTTACTGAGGACGTGCGTCCTAGACCACTTAGGCGCATGGGATGAGGTCTTGCCACTGGTGGAGTTCACGTACAACAATAGCTTCCAGTCTAGCATTGGAATGGCGCCGTTTGAAGCTCTCTATGGGAGGAAATGCCGAACGCCACTTTGCTGGTTCCAAGAGGGAGAGAACGTGCTAACTGGACCTGAACTCATCCAGCAAACAACCGAGAAAGTTAAATTGATCCAGGAGAGGTTGAAGACGTCCCTGAGCAGGCAGAAGTCCTATGCGGATAGAAGAAGAAGACCATTGGAGTTTGCTGCAGGAGACCACGTGTTTTTGAGACTAAATCCGATCACTGGAGTAGGGAGAGTGGTTCGTCCAAAGAAGCTGTCTCCCAAGTTCATAGGGCCGTACCAGATTTTGAAGAAGATTGGACCAGTAGCTTATGAACTTGCCTTGCCTCCTCAACTATCAAATCTGCATCCGGTCTTCCATGTGTCTCAACTTAGGAAGTATATAGCTAATCCCTCTCATGTCTTAGAACTGGAAGATATTCAACTGCGTCCAGACCGAACGTTGGAGTTACAACCAGTCCGCATTGAAGACGTTCGCACCAAGCTGCACAAAGGAAAAGACGTTCGTTTAGTGAAAGTTGTGTGGGACGCTAAAACTGAAGATTCAACGTGGGAGGTGGAGAGTGCAATGAAGGATTTGTATCCGCAATTATTTTCATGTAATTTCTGAATTTTCGAGGACGAAAATTTTTGTAGTTAGGGAGAATGTAAAACCCTCTATAATTAGCAATAATAAGTCTGTGTCAAATCAAATTAATTTCACACCGCAATCAATGTTTAAATCCTCTTAAAAACCCCCTCCCAACTCTGATTTCATCTCTGCTGTGCACTGAAAAACCGTGTCACATCATTCTCTGAAACACGCACCACGTCACACACTCAGTGCATTAAAAACGCACAAAGCGCTGCATGCACGCATGCCATCTGTCACGTTAGAAGCTTCTAAAAGCTGTAGTGGGATCCAGGTGGCAGTGCGGGAGTGCACGACCGTTTGACGAGGAAGAGAAAATGATTTCTCTGAAAACACTTCACTCCATTCTATGCATTCACCTTCTTCCTCTCGAAACCCTGGCCATTTCTCTTCTCCCACTTCTCTCTAAGAACCTTCATCTTCTCTCTACCATTACTCATTTCTTTCAACTCCAATCAACTTTCTGAAACCGTAGGAACGTTCACGGCGTCGTGAGCTTTCACTGGAACCGAACATATTAGAATTCTGCATCCGGTAAGCTTTCAAACCCTAGAAAACCCTTTTCTGAGTTGCATGCGAACTTGATGCAGCTGCATGTTAGAATATACACTAAGTTTTTCTTCGTTCTTTTTGGTTAGAGTTAGCGAAACACTTGAGAATCACGTTGCGGGTAGGAAATTTTGTTTGGACAAGTTAACAAACGTTCGCGTAGGGAGTTCACTGCTAGACCAGGTAAGGGGAGCTTATATGTTTAATTTATACTTGCATGCTGTGTAATCTGGAATGCATGTGTGAAACGTATGAAGTTTGAGCTGTTATGAACGGTTACTGATATCTGATATGATTCTGGTTTGATTGATCTGTTATGAACGAACACTGCTCGTATGTATTATATGATGTTGATTTTGATTTAAATGCATGATTGATCTGATTATGTGTGAATGGAGTATGGTTATTGTATAGTTGGAATGATTAAAATGTTGAAATCTGTATGATGATGATGTTTACAGTGAATTAAATCTGGAATGAAAGTTATGAAGTTTATAAAGTTGGAAATCTGGAAAATTCTGTTAAGATTGAAAAATCTGAAATTTCAAATCATCCCCTCTGATAAATGACGCTCGTCACTGTACGGTCTTAGACCGTTCGGTTTTCAGTAAAAAAAAAATAACTTAGATTGGGATTCTTTCATTTGGAAGGAATTCTGCTCGAGAACGAGCGTCCCCAATTGAATATCTGAGCGTTCGTCTAACTCAGCAGTATTTAAATATTTAAAACTTTATGAATAAGTAACGCTCGGTCTTATACCGAAGCGTTCGTCCTTAATATCGTTCGGCCTTATGTCGAACGTTCGTTCTACAGGGCGTTCGGTCTTATACCGAAGCGTTCGTCCCAAATAGCGCTCGGGTTTTGCCAAGCGTTCGTTCTGATTTATGCTCGGTCATACACCTAGCGTTCGTCCAAAGCAGGGTTCGGTTTTATAACTGAACGCTCGTCCTTATCTTTGAATTCTGAGCGAACGTACTTTGCGTTCGTCCAAAGTTAATTATTGAACGTTCGGTCATTGACAGTAAGTGTTGTTTTCTGAATTAAACATACTCTGCTTATTTATCTAAGTTATCCTGTAAGGTATTTATCCTCTTGATTCAACCTAAATTCTTTGTACTCAAAATTTTCTAAGTATTTTTCTGATCTTCTAAACTCAATCCCATTTAAATTATTTAAGTATTCTTAACGTCCGTAAGTGGACAAGAGTTCGTTTCTTTTGTTCAGAAACGTGTAGACAAAGGTACATTAATAATTTCGTTCTTATTTGATTAAAGGAGGCATGTTGTTAATGTTACGAGAATGGAACACTGAATGAAAATGTGAATAAGAGAACTGGTTAATATGGGCGAATGATATTTTGAATGAATTAATGGAAGTGGATTTTAACGAGCGTTCCAAGGAGGAACGTCTCAGATGTGTTGAATGTGAAATTTGGTAAAGTATGAACCTGGATAAGTTAAGCCTCGCGGTCCATCCTGATATTCCGTGATACTCCTCTTCAAGTAGAAGGGGGTAGTCATACGTGGGAATGGCAGGAGGCCCTAGTCCATTGAGTACTTCGGGCAGATAGGGTTAACCTCGAGTGGCAGCTGGGAGATTTGATCAGTTACTACACCACTCGGGTGCAAGGACGCTTGTAACTACATGGTTCATACAGTCCGGACGGTCTGTCTTATATCCGTATTTCTGTGATTTTATTGGATAAGTTACATGTTGTATGTGTGAATTAAATGTAAATGTATGTGTTGATTGTATAAATTAAATATTATAAGCTTACCCTTGCATTTCCATTGTGTTGTCTACTGTCCATGTACTTTCGTCTTGTCAAAATGCAATGATCATCCGTTGTGGATGTGAGCAGATGGTGGTGCATCCCTTGAGCAAATGCTGGAAGAAGAAAATTTAGATGAAGCTAATCTGGTGGACGTTGAAGTAAAGGCTGAGCCTTAGAGTGCTCGTTAGATCAGGACTGTAAATGTTAGTGTAGTTTCAACGTTCGGCCAAGTATTTTGTTAGGCCGTTCGTCTTAAATCTTATATTCCTCTATTTTGACGTACGTTGTTTTTATATCAAAGAACGTTCGTTCCAGGTTTTCCCTTGTATGCGTTATGCGCGTTCTTTTGTACTGATGCCGTTTGGCTTTTAATCCTGATTTAATGCAAAGACTGTTTATGTTACTGTTAATTGTAATTAATTCTCAATTATGGTAATTACTGTATTTTGGGATGTTACATTTTATAACAAAAAAAAGTTTTTACTTATAAATAAATTGATAAAATTTCACTTTGTATAAATTCTAATCAGATATGAAACATCATTATTGTATAATTCATAAATTAAAATGAACTTGGTCGTTTAATTTAGGTCCATTAAGATAGAAAAAAAAAACTCATTAAGTGACTATAAGTAATATAACTTTAACATATTATGTTTATTTTTATTTATAAAATTCAATTAATTTGAACTATTTGTTTTTATAAGCATATTTATGTAAGAGGAAAATATTTGAAAAATATATTAAAAAATAATAAAATATAAAAACAGAAAGAAAATTCATTTTATAAAATAATTTGGTTCTTGCAATAATAACCAGAATGAATCAAAGTGATATTGAAAGTTTTATAACAAGTGAAGACAAATCAAAGAAATAATATACAAAAAAAAATATTCACATATCTATTATTTTTAAATTTTAAACTAAAAATAGTGTTATTCCTCGTAGTTAAATATATTTTCAGTTTTTAAATTTAAACATAAAACTAGAATTCGTTTTTATTTAAAATTTCAATATATTTTAGTTCTTAAACTTAAAAAATAAATATAATTTTTTTAATTCAGTAGTTTCTTAATTTACATTTTAAATGATATTTTATATTGAAATTTAAATTAAAATGTGAAAAATAATATAAATAACTTAAATTTTAATATAAAATTATTTTTTTATCGAATTATATTTAAATGATTATATTTGAAGATTAAATTATATAAAAGCTGATACAAACAAATTCAATTTCATAGTTTATAAACTTAAAAATAAATTTAATGCATATAAAATATTAATTTAATTTCAGCATTAATGCAAGGGATGTGACACGGAACAAAGATTCGTGCGAGAGTGGTGGTAGATACTGAAAGGGCCCTACGAAAAACATTATATAACTAATTCTACAGTGGATGTACTTCATTTCAATTTACTACTATTACGTGTTTCAGTAATTCACCAAAAACATAAATATCAAAGTTTTGTCGTATTTTATTGTTATTGTTTTAGATTTGAATTTTGGGTTCCTCAGAAGAAAGTGTGTCGTACAAATCATGTTACCCATTTTTCTATTTTTCATTTTTCATCTTTTTAATATGTTCTCATCACTTCTTTTTTCTTCCTCTACCGACACTGCTTCCGTCCTTTTTTCTTATTTTTCGAATTAAATATTCATCTCAAAACTCATTATTTTACCTTAGTTTCTATAGTAAAACAATATTATATAATTTAATTATATTATTTTGCAAAATTACTTTTAATTTTTCCTTTCTTTATTTTCGATTTGTAGGCAAGAGGGTAAAGTACTTTCCATCATCTACATTAGAATTGAATTTTAGTATTAGAATTTGAAATTAAATCGTAGTTTATTGACCTCCAATCATCAGTTTCTTTTTCTTTTCACTGACAATTACTTATTATTGCACATGTCATTGTTTCTATACTTTAAATTTAATGGCTGGCATAACACCTTTCCAACCTCATCATATTCCTTTCAAGACCAACTTATAAACAATACAATCGATTCATTTTTTATACAAATTAATTCAACATGTGGATAATAAACATTCAGTTTTATATTTTTTACATAATTTTTTGTGACATATACATTATTTATTTTATTAGTTGTCTTGTGTTTCCTTGATATACATTATATATTTTATACAAATTTTTTGAAAATAAAATTATCCTTATTAAATTAAACCAACCATGCATGCATTTGACCATTTACTAAATATAAACAATTACTCCTACTATTACTAACAATGTAATGTCTCTTACAGCTATATTTGCTTATCGCTTTAAAAAAAATGTCACAGAATAGAATTAACTTTATTTAAAAAATATTAAGTAATTTAAAATTTTAAAAAATTCACAAATTCATCCATGCAATAATTGTAAAATAACCAGTTTGCGTTTTCATTATAGCATTGATAATCACCTTTAGTTTTTTTAGGCGTTATTAATTGAAGATTTTGACTCTACTATCTCTCAAACATTCACAAATATTGATCTCTTAACCTAGAAAAACGTGAAATTGAAACCGACCAACCACTTGCTCTTGCTTGAAACTCAGTCATCTAGAACAAAGCAACATCATCAGAATCCGGAAACACACATAATTAGAGCAACAAAGCAAGAACTTGGTTCACATTATCAAACCACAGAAGAAGGAAAACCAGAAAATAAGGAAGATCTGAACAAAATCTTCATCATGTTCAATTATCATCGATCATGAACCAAGAAAGTAACGCATCCAAAACTCATTACACAACTAGTATTTCTCCATATACAAACTCATCATATGTTACAGCATTAATCTTACGTTCTCCGTCACTGTAAAAAGAAAAATTCACAAACCCCACTCATCTTTTCACGTATTATTAACTTTAATTACACTTGAACAGCAGAGAAACTAACCTCTGTTTACAGCCATGTTACGCACGTATCAAAATAACAAAATTTAGACATTATCAGACATCTTCGTACTGTGTCTGAGCCAAAACTAAAGTTTCACCTTCATCATCACATGCATAATAAAAGCATGTGGAAGACATCAAAGTGTAGAATTTTAAGGATGAAACTTGGATTGTGATGAAAGAAGGCATCTTGAGAAAGATATTCACATTTGATTTTATGTTTATCAAGAATCGAGAGAAAATGGGGTGCGTAAAAGATCATAAGGTGACCAAAGAGCATCGAGAGGACAAGGTCTGTTAGCGTCCAATCTGACCCAGGGTTTACCCTTCCCACTCCAATGCAACAAACTAACAGTACCAGGGTGAAGATCCCGACACAGACCACGAAAGTTGTCTCCTCCGAGACCGTGCTGGTTCCACCTATGATCCACCGGAACAATGTTCCCCGCAAACACAAGCAAAAACGGCGGCAACGAACCCAGTTCGTAGATTCTCATCCTCTTCTGAACCTCCATCCACTCTTCGATCTTCCTCGTGTACTCCCCCACGCGCCACCGTTCCAAATCAATCACCATCACCCCCGTGTTGAAGTAACAGGCTCTCCGCTCCGCGAACGTCAGAGACAGCGAAGGGTTCGACCAGAACGTGGGCGTGAAGTAGGAGGTGAAGTTCGCGTTGCAGTATTCCGGCGCCGCCAGCACACTATGTTCTCCCAGCGGCGTGGCTGCCAGTTTGGCGATATCGTCGACAAGTACGAGGTCGGAGTCGAGGTACACCACGCGCTTGACGCAGCGTGGGATTAGGGTGGGGAAGTAGCTGCGCGCGTAGTTCAGGGGGCAATCGAGTGCGGCGCGGATTGAGGTGGAGATGAGGCCGGAAACGAGGTGGTCGTGGAAGGGGTAGATTTGGAAATTGAGGTAGGGGAAGGAGGTGGCGATTGTGGCGCGTAGGAGGGAGGCGTTGGAGGAGCAGACGAAGTGGAAGAAGACGTTTTGGGGGCAGGAGGAGTGTTGGAGAACGGAGAGGATCGCCGCCATCGAACCTCGGATGTATGTGGTGTCCAGCGTCATTGCCACGTGGACAGCTTGTTCGGAGCATAATAGGTTTGAATGTTGGGTGTCGGAAAGAGAAGGACATTTTGGGGAGTTGTAGAATTGAGGTGCTTCTTTGAATTGTTGGGTGAAGAGGGTGTTTGTGGAGGACACGCACGACAAGAAGAAGAAGAATAATAATAGTAAGAGGGAGAGAAGATTTGAATTGAACATCATCGTTGTTGTGTGTGCTGAGAATGAATGAAAAAATAAGAGAGATCTTTGGGATGGCTTATAATTGGAGTTTGAGGTTTCAAACAACACGCTTTTGAGTTAGCTAGCAAAGTTATAAAGTATTAGCAATAGAGAAAGATTGAGAGGGAGGAAGAGAATAAAGTCAAGAATACATAAGTTGGTGGAGTTCACAAAGATTTTCAGCCTAGTCATATTATATTGAAAAATAATCTTTTATACATATATTATTTTAAATAATTTGAAAAAAAAATTGTTCCTAAGGTTTTTATGGGGTATGCTATTGGTATTAATAGTGGACATTGAAGGAGGGATGGGAATAGAAAATAAGGTAGCCCACTTACACAAACATGGTATGTACTTGTGTGCTGTGGAGTATGTTGCCATAATGAAAAAATATCTCAATTTGACAACTCAAATACACCCATCTTCATGCTTCATTCAATTTTCATTTTTATTATTTTCTAAAATGGGAATGGGAAATGTGTATTCGTAACAGTTATCTACCATGCAAGTACATTCAAACCAAACGTGTTTATATTTCTTTATTTCTCTCAAATTTTTCACTCACTGGAATAGAGGTTATTTTAGGATACTGTCCTTCCAAATAAGGACACTTGACTTAGAAATTTAGAACGGTAGAGCACTGTTGTGCCAAAGTAATAAAGAACATCTAATTAATGATGTTTTTTACTCACATTCAACGTTGTTCATGGTTCCTGGTCATGGCATTGATGAATTTCATTTTTATTTAGTGAAACTATATATGTCGCATTCATCAGAAAACTTTGTCTCAGCAACCGAGCATTTTCACATCGCTTCATTTCTAATTTAGAAGAAATTAATTATTCAAGAAATGATCACATTTAATAGGTAAGATATATACTCATTGATTTAGGTTTAAGCAAACTCAACTGCTCCTCAGGTTGAATTTTTGTAGTCTTTTATTTGATCAATTTATCTTTCAAATCAATATTGACATACAATCTTTGACTTTTTTTTTACTGAAAGTTCTAATTTCAACATATTTTTTACATATTTTTTTAAACGTACTATATTATTTAATATTTAAAAATACACATGCAATTAATAATATGTTATTATTATTATTTAATAATTTTGTTAAAATGATATACTTATAAGGCAATTAATAAGTTCTTTTGTTATTTTTAAGTTAGTTTTTGACACAGTTTTACTTAAAGTATTGACTGATTTTAAGTTTGAAATGAACTCTGTAACAATATTGTTCTGAAAAAGATATCTTACGAAACTAATAGAGAAAGTCATATATAATTATTATTATATATTCAACTTTTAAGAAGTGAGGTGTACAAGAATTATTTCATTTTCTCGGAACAAAAGATTATCAAGTACTTTTAAGATGAATTAACTTATCAGTAAAAAACTTATAAATTAAAAAGATTATTAACTTCTAAATAATTTATAAGTTTTATTAATAAGATCCAACATCTATTAACCACGTATTAAATAGATGTCATTTAGAATGGGTTTGTTTCTTAATTGGCTGTACTGAATATTATAATATTTTAGTTCAATTCAACAACGGAATATATATATTAGTTCAATTCAATCTTGGAATATATTTCGTTAAAAAATTAAAAATATTTTTTTTTCATTTAAACGAGTAAAAATAAACTTTTTGATGACTTTTAATACCCTTTATGAGCTGTGCTATATTTATTAATTTCATAATGCAATGTTAGAAAGTACCGTACATTTAACTGACCCATGTCAATGTATTTTAATTTACTCCTTCAATTGGCTTGTTGTAACCCAATCTTCGTTTCATTGACTCGCTTGGTTTCAATAATAATTAACTATAGTATCAACTATTTTCTAACCTGATCTAAGAGAAATTAATTATAAAATAAATTTCGTTGGTTACATGATTCTATACTATGCTTGTAGTTTAATCAAACTAGTTATTGTTATATATCAATTATGCTTACATGTTTTTATTGAGAATATATCAACACTGGTATTTTATTAATTCTTTTAGAATATATTATTAAGATTGTAAATATAGTATATGAATTTTATAATATTAAGCTGATTCTGCAAATTGAGTATTTTCAATTGTTTATTTTGTATCGTTTTTATCTTTTATTTGTTCGATGGTTTTTTTTTTCAAAATCGTTAAGATAGTATTTGTAATAGGTATTATTCAGTAAACAATTGATTGAGAGATATTAACATATGTGTGAATAATCATTATGTTAGATCTGTATTCTTTTATTTATTTATAATAGTTATTATGAGTTTTTATCTTTTTTTTTACTTGGTCCAATCATATTTTAATTAATATTTATTAATTTGTGATTATTATTAACTAAGTGTTAATTTAACTTTATTTTACAACTAGTCGATCTTCCTTCCATGTTGTTCAGATGATTCATTAGGATAATCAATCATAAAAATCAGTCAAAATAATCAGTTAAGATGATCGAACAAAATGATTAAACAAAATAATTGAAAAAAATAATTGGCTAAAAAATAATCAATGTAAGAATAATCAACCAAAGTAATTGACAATGATAATTAACCTAAAAATAATATATTAAAAATATTAGTCCAAAAATATATTGATCGATCCGTCTAATTCATCTAAAAGATATGTAGCATACCCATGCGAATAACGTTAATTACTTAAATAAGAGAATGTAAAAAAAAATTAAAAAAGGTTTGAATATACGTGTGAATTTAGGTTTGAACAATATAGTGAAACCGCGTAAAAGCACGTGCGCGCACGTGATGAAGACAAGTTATTGAGTTTTGGCCCATCTCTCAAATTACTTTTTCCATTTATACTTTGTTTCTTTCTGAAAAGAAAACGCAATGATACCGCTAGAGTTCAAATATATGGAAGCACCGCCATTTCAACCAAAACTAAAACACCCTTTCCTTCAAAATGCTCTCAAAATTCATCACTTTCTTCATATTAATTGGCTAATCATGTGCTAACTAAGCCTTCTAATTGCATTATGCTTAATGTTAGCAATCTAAACTCAAACAGTTTAAGCATTCCCAACTTTAATCTTTAATTAAAAAAAGTTTTTGATTAAATTTTAGAAGATTATGATTAATTAAAACTAAATCTCTTAACTATGACACACTTTCTATTTTCCATTGAATTTCTAACCTTAGTTACGTATTGTCGGTGCCAAATCATTAATCCAATGTAACCATCGGTTGAAACAAATGGTCAAAAAGTCAAACTTATCATTTCTCATCTTCTTCGTGTATATACAAGTTGATCATCTCCCTTTAATGTTATTAAAATCTCATTTACTTGATTTAGGTTTTGTTTAATATTTCTTGCCAATACTTAAGAATAAATTAGATAACTAGACTAAAGTACAGTTTAAACGTAGAAAGAAGGGGTTTATGCTATATATGAAATCTTACAAAAATAAACAAGAAGATTAACTCTTTTGACATTAATTTCAGGTAGAAATTTAATTTTGATGGTGCAAAATGAAGAAGTTGGAAAAGTTTGTGCAAAAAGGAGGAGTCAAAGAAATGGATTACAGTTGTGGAGAGCATTGAAGGGTATAATGTATGATGTTGTTGGAATTTTTGTGAAGAGTACACAAAGTACTACGTCATTCATTTACTGTTCACACGTCCTTTGCACATGTTTTCATACCTTTTTTTCAAGTTCTTATGTCTTCTTCTAGTATATCTAATAGGAAATTTTCTTTTAACAATTTTTTTTTACAATTTTTTTATAACACGTGATAGTTTATGATTGGTCGTTTTAAATATACAGAGTAATAAAACAGTGATACATAATTCATTGTCAACAAATTATTAAAAAGAGTTGTTAAAATATCGGATCCTATCTTTTATATATATATATATATATATATATGTATATGTATGTATATGTATATATGTATATGTATATGTATATGTATATATATGGATCATGATACTTTGACAATATTTTAACATCATTTATGTATCATTCTGTGATTGGTTTATGATGGTGTTTATGATTATTATTATTGATTCTGAAATAATTTTAAACCAATCACATGATAACAAGTAGATGATGTTAAAATATTACTAAAAAGATGTTGTAAAAGTATCATTATCATATATATATATATATATATATATATATATATATATATATATATATATATATATATGAGAAATATTCTTCATTTTAATTTATGTTATAATATAAAATTAACTAATTTTATTAAGAATAAGTTTAAAGTTATATTCAAATTAAAAGGTTAATAAAAACAAAGTATTCATACTTGGATTTAGAAAAGTTAACGGAGATGAGAAATGAGGATAATTTAGCAAATCATTTTGTTGGCTTGTTTAATACTATACAGAGATTTAGCTAATATGTAAACTTCACTTTGTTTATAAGCATTAAGTTTTGGTAGAATTGTTATGTATATTTCTTCATTACGGAACAGTTCCAAAATATTATAAATACTTTTCGAATTTTCATTATACATATTTAAAATACTATAAATACCTTTTTTAATTAATAATTATCAATGTTTAAAAAATCGATTAAGAATTTATTTAGTTAAGTTTGAAAACCGGTTAAAAAATTTATTTAACCGACATTTAAAAGTGTGTTCAAAAATTTACTTAACTAGCATTCGACACTGTTAACAAATTTATTTAACCAGTATTTAAATACCAATTCAGAATTTTTAGTTTACTTTTTTATTTTAATTTAATAATAATAATAATAAAATATGTTAAAAAATTAAAAATTTAATATATTACATTAAAAACTAAATTAAAAAATATCTATTTAAATTTAATAATCAAAAAATTATTTTTTTAATGTAATAAATATTTAATTAGTTTAATATTTTTTATATAACTAAATAAATATTTATATTTTAATTTATAAAATATTATTTATTAGAAAAAAATAAATAAAACATATTATAACTTCCAAAACGAAAAGAAAACGAAGAATAATGGAGAAAAGAAAAAACATGGGAGTCGGGGAGGAAAGAGAAATAACTTCCACAATTCAATTTTTTTTAAATACATTCTGAAATATGTATTCTGAAACACATTTTCAAATTAAAAAGTATTTTTCATATTACACAATTCAAAATAAATTTAAAAAAAAATACTTTCCAAAATGAAAAAATGTATATAGAATTTCCAAAATATATTTTGAACTAATTAAAAAATTATGAGATAATTCAATATAAGATTTAAAAACTGATTAGCTTACAAAAATATTCCTCCGTGTTTAATGCAAAATAAATTTAAAAATACTTATATGTATGAAATAACTAGAATTTTTTTATAAGGAACTATTTCACAGTTGCATCAGGGCCTAAGAGTAAATAATTAAACATATAATTAGAGAAATTTTAATTGAATAATTGAACGAAGCACCAACATTTTATTTTTATTAATCTTAGGAATTAGATTAAGTTTAATAAATTAGTTGTTTTTCCTTTTGGGCTTGCAAAATTGAAGGCCGATAGTGAGTTTTTGTTTGTTTGTTTTCCTATATTTGGTCCAAGTAAGTTTAAAATGGGTAATTTCTTTTAACACCCCATAAATATAAGAAAAGTCCCAACTATGTATGGGTAGGAAGAATCTGTTTCAAAAGTTCAAAAATATATTTGTGCTTAGAAACATATTTTGAATGGTATGATTTTTAATTTTAAAATTTTAAAATGTATTATGAATTACATATATAAATTATATAATTCAGAATATCTTTTAAAATTATATATTCTATAAATATAATATTAATTATATAATTTGAAATATATTTTTAGATTCTGAATATGTTTGTGAACTATGCACTTTGAAAAGACAAAGTATTACTTTTTCAACACCTCCATAAAAGTGCAAGAAAAAAAAACAATTGTTGTAAAATAACTGTAATCCTGTGAAATTTAATTGAACATAAGAGAGGGATTAATATAACCCTCAGCTTCTTTTTTAAGTAATTGTTAAAAATAAAATATAAGCAATAAAAACGAAAAAGATGAATAATATATAATATATAAAAAAGGAAAAAAATAAGAAATCTTCTATTTTAATTTTTTATGAATTTATTTATATATTTCATTAATGTTGCACTTTTTAATCTTCTTATTTGAAAAATTTATATTTTATTTTGAATTTTAAGATAAAAGCTACATTTTTCTTATTTTGCAACTTTGTTTTAGATGTACTATCAGATTTTGTAGTTCTAATGTCCTGTTGTCTATAATTTTTCTTTTGAGTTGATAGCCCTTATAATAATAAGAGAAAAGAAAGTGAAGAAAAAGAGAAATTGAAGTTTCTCTCTTGCATGAAGATGAAAATTTTGGCTTTTTTAGTAGAAAAGTCTAACGCAGTGAAAAATATCTTGGCCTCCATTGTTGATTTTATGTACTGAAATTTTGTGATTATGACATTTTTTCATTTGATGTTTTTAAGAAAATTTCTATTCATTGTGGTTTTAATTTGATATTTTCATGGGAACTACCATAATAATATCAATACAAATCCATGATCGTTTGAATGAATTTCTTATATTACTTTTATCATGAAAGATGTAAACATTTACTATTAAAGTTGTTAAAGTTTCTTTTTCTATTATGGCTTTCGCCATTAATTGGATCATTGAATCAGAAGTTATTATCAGACAGCTGTTTCAATGAATTTTCATAATAAATGGATGAAACACAGATTTCTTATTAAAAAGATTATTACACACTTTTTTTAATTGAAGTTGATTTTGTTAAAAAGTTAAGTTTAGTAACATAATAATAATAATAAATAATTATGTTAAGGATTTAAATGATTGTAGATGGTAAAAAAAAATTAAAATAATAATAAGTGTTTTTAAAATGTAAACAACACTTTGAATAGAAGTGTGAATAACTTGAGCTAATAAGATTTAATTAAAGTGATTTATTTTATTCAAGCAACTCACTCATAATTCAATTAATTTGGTTGATTCATTTAAATGTTATCACTTATTTAAAGATAAAACATCTCAAAATAACTTTTAATATTAAATTATATAATAAAAATATTTATAATGCATATTGTTGTTCTAGTGAGAATACACTTAGTACTTATTGTAAAAAAAAGAAATTCTTACCTTAGTCTGTACCAATCATCTTATTATAATAAGGGTCCCATAATTCAGTGCTAGTCTAATGTTGTTCTTGTATCATATGATCTATTATATATAAAAGGTATTTCGAAATTTAGATAAGTGTTCAATTTTAACAAAATATATTAAATATATTAGGTTTAAAAATATTAAATGTGTTGTCTATATGTTCTATTGATAGGATTTTGAATTAACTTTTCCCTTAACGAAGATCTAATAATTTTTTAACCTTGTTTATTACGATAATAATTAAATTATCTCTCAATACTGTTTTTTTATGTTTAATTGATAAAGTAATTTTGTGTCGATAAGGTAATTTTGTGTCGAGTATGACATCACATGTATCGATCAATAGTGAAAAGTGTGTAGACATATATTAATAATTTTATATAACAATAATAAAGGAAATTTTCAGTGTATATTTTTCTATCATTTTAATTTTTTGAGTAACTAATTTTTAAACCATATTTATCCATAATAATTAATAATTAATATATTATTATATAATGAGTTTAATTTAGTTTACTTTAATTTTAAATGAATATATTAAAAAACTATCAGAAGGATAAATCATTTAATAAATCGTAGTAACATAAATTCGAATGTATTCTAATATCATTTTGTCAGAACTATTAAATTCTTCATCATGCGAAACGTACGTCTGCAAGAGAGGAACGAGACTCAGAAAGTGGAAGACAGGTGGTTGTAGGAGAGTGGACGATCGGTGTTTTGAGGGAATATATAAGCTAAAATTTCAAAAGCTGGTTCCGCTTTCTGCATGCAATCTTCTCCTTCAAACCTTTCGAACTCGTTTCTCCTCCTTCTCTTTAAAATTATCATCTTTTCCTCCATTAAATCTCATGTTTTCTTCCATCTGATCATCCATCAGAGTGTATGTAAGGTTGCTGGTGGCAAGGATCCTCCTTTCAACCGATCGTTTAGTGGGTTGAACTGGTAGGTCTTCCTGATTCTAATAAAGTCTAGTTTGGGGCACATGCAAACCAAGTTTCTGTTGCATGTGTTTATCCTCTTCTTCTTCTAAGGTTCTGATCACGTTTTTGGTCTCTTGGGTGGTTTGTTTTACTCAAACAGTGAATCTGGGAGGTTGAGTGTTGGTCGTGGTGCAAAGTTCGTATTGTGAGCGATCGGTCTATTAAGAGGAAAGGGAAGCTATTAAATTTAATTATGCATGTGATTATTTTGTGTATGTATGGAATGAATTGATTGATGATTTGTATATGAGTGTATGAAATGCATGTTTATGGGTTTTGGGTGGTTCTATATAAGTCTATAAGAATTCTGCAAAATTATGTAGAATAGTTAGGTGTTTGGTCTCAACTAGGGATGGCAAAAAAATCCGCGCCCGCGGATATCCGTGGATAAAATCCGCGACGGATAGTTGGTACCCGCGGATATTTACTACCCGCGGGTTGTGGGTAGCGAATTTTTTAATATCCACTTATAAATGGATCGGGTGCGGGTATTATATTATCCGTACCCGCGGATATCCGCTACCCGCAAAAAATAAAAATAAAAATTTAATTTATATTTTATTAAGTTAAATTTAATTAAAATTAACATTAATTTATATTTTATAAAGTTAAATATAATTAAAATTAAATTTTAATTTATATTTAATTTAATATATATTATGTTTTATATATTTTTTGTAATTTTATTTAAATTTTATTATAATATTTTATAAAAATATATTTTTTTAAATATTTGTGGGGTATCCGCGGGTATCCACGGATATCCGCGGGTTTTAAAATATCCACGAATATTTTTTAAGCGGATATCCGTGCTGGTAGCGGGTCGGGTAGCGGGTGGATTTTTTTTTGTCGGGTCGGGTTGCGGATAGGCACTATCCGTGCCCGACCCGACCCGTTGTCATCCCTAGTCTCAACCGTTCGGTTATGGTCAGGGAATAAGTTATCAATAGAGTTAGCATTTTAGCCTTACCAGGGTATAATCGTTCGGTTTATAGGAAGTGATTAATATATCACGTGTTGATGGTTATATACCTTTATAATCAGTCTTATTGGATTAGGTATTTTAGTTTGTGATAGCTCATATATTATTATTAGTAGACTTCGTACTTAGACTAGGCTTAAATTAATTTTGTTTATGATCAGATACAAGTTTATGGGTATTTAAGCTAAAATGTCTTAACGTTCGGTTTCGTTAAAAGTACTAGGTTTGATGAATAGTTTGTAGGAGTAATTATAAGTGTTCGGCAGAAGCTCTAGGCGTTCGGTTTTGTAAAATAAGTAAAATACCGTTCGGTCTTGCACCAAGGATCCGTAGTTATAAGTGTTCGATATAAGCTCTAAGCGTTCGATTTTGTCAGATAGTGAAATAACGTTCGTTCTTGTTTTGAGTATAGTAGAATATCGTTCGTTATTACTTTGAGGATATTGAAATACCGTTCGTTCGAGTATTGAGGATAGTTAAATATGGTTCAGTCTTATATTAAGTATTTAGTTTATTAGAGTGTTATATTCTTAAGCTGTGTTCGGCTCATGTCAAAGTCATATCTATTAAATAAACGCTCGGTTATATTCGTCTGTTGTTTAGATCCTTTCCGTTCGTTGGTAACTAAGGGTGGTGTTATTTGAGTGTTCGATCTTCTTATATGAAATGTGGTTTGATCTTTCAATGCTGATGTTATGGATTGGTGCTGGTTGCTTATTTATAGCAATGATCTATTATGTATGGGAAGTATTATTGGTATTCAAGTAAAAGTTTATGTTTCAAGTAATGTGGAAGAGAATTTCGGGGAGGAATGTCTCAGTGTAAGGATAATGTTGTAGTAAAGTATGAATATGGATAGTGAAATTCACGGAGTTTATCCTGATATTCTGATGATTACCAGTTCTGAAGTAGAGATGGGTAAGTCATTGTGTGAGAATGGCGAGAGGTCCTAGCCCATAGGTTCTGGGTGAGTTATAACGGACTAACCTCTGGTGGCAGCTGATGGTTTTCCAGTTACTACACCACCCGAGTGCACGAACGACCTCAAGCTACGTATTCATACAATCCGGATGGTCATGTCAAGTGTCAGTCGTACGTGAATTATGATATTCAAGTTATGTGTTATATCTACGTTGGCTCTTGTATGCTATAGCGTTCGGTTTGTAATGATTTGTAGTTTTATTTCATGTACGAATGCATGCTTAATTGAATTATAGTAGCTTACCCTTATTTTATGTTTTTATCCATGTTGTCGTTTGGTTTTCTATTGCAATGATCATCCTTGTTGGATGTGAGCAGAAGGAGTAAGGCTTACGTTGGAACAAGAGCTGGACGGTGAGACTCCTGCTGAATAGGAGATAACCGTTTGGTCATATAATATAGATAGTTTTGGTGAAACGACCGTTCACTGTTTTGTTCTGTAAATATAATCGTTCGGTTATATTATAAACGTTCGATAGTAGTATAGGAAGCTCTTGTAAAGTTCGAAAAATTTTATAGTTATTTTTGTAATAATTGACTTTAATATTATAATAACTGTTTTATCATATTATTAAATGTTGACACCTGTATATAATTTTTGTGCTATATTTCTGGGATGTTACGTATTTTATAAAAATAAATATTAAACGTAACTCGACTAATAAAATCATATTCTATAATAGGAATTTCATTAATTTATATAAATTGTTTTAATATTTTAATCATAAATCTAGACCAGATCTCTAACATTATTAAAAAAAATTATGTTTGATCGACAAAATATAACTTTTTATTTAACAATATATCAATCAACACCTAAGATTTTATTACAGTTTGATTTACTTAACTCTGTAACAAAATAATTGATAAAGAAATAAGAGTGATAAAAATATTATTCTGATAAACAAGTTAACTATTTTATCAAACACGTTATAAAGTTGAACTTAATGTTACAGCATAGATAGAACACAGATAAGTTTGTGTAAAAATCGTTCTTCACGCCATAGGAAACATGAAAAGCTGAATTAAGGATGTTCCTCGAATGATTCGCCGGTAGTAAAAACATTCCCCAAATAATCATAACCCTGTTTCTTTCTCTTCTAGAAACACCAAAGCAATGCGGTTGGTGGATCAAAATGTGTACTTTACCCCAACATATAATCATTTTTAATTATTTTCATACCAAAAAAATATTTATTTTAGAATAATGTTATAATATAAAGATAAAATAATCATAAAAATTTAAATATTTGATTTTTTTTTAAAAAAAGAAAAAAATATTAAATGAATATAAAAAATTTAAGTGTGTGAAATAATTTTTTCTATTTATTTTATCATTCTATTTAAACTCAATGCATCTAATAGGTTTTTAACGGCATTTAGCAGATTTAGTTTTTTTTTCACAGATCTGATCATTCATTATTTTAATGGTACAAGTTTTGTTGATTTGTTATTTTCAAATTCAATATATATAATTTAATAAGCACGTTTTTGTGATAATGTAAATTAAAAAGCATTAATTACAATTAAATGAGAGTGCAAGTTGGTAGAATAAGGTTAGAAAACAGAGTAACGTAATGACAACCCAAACTCTGAAACAACACCGTTGGGATCTCGAAGTGGACCCAAATCTCTTTTCACTGTTGTACAGCGAAGCTGCACAGTAGGTCTCCCTGAGCGGCACCGCTGCTGAATTTTCCCCAACCCAATTTAATTTCTCAGATTCATAATCCCTGTTTCATTCATTGCTCTTCAACTCACCAACAATAAGAAGAAAAACAGAGCAAAACAAGAGCTCTGAGAATCTCCACGCAAGGTGAGTTTTTTAAGTCAACCCACTATTCAAGTTTACGTGTTCTCTTCTGGGTTCTCTTTTCTTTGCGTGTTAATTATCTCCCCTTTATGGAATCTCAATTCCGTGTTTGTTTGTATTTCTGAGGAATTTTTATCGTGGTTGGTGGTGTGTGCGTGTTGGATTCAACGAGGGGAGGTGGTCAAAACTTTGGAATATTCTCAAAAAATGCTTTCTTTATCGGTTTAACTTTTGTTATGTATTATGGGAAACAGGGTTTTGGATTCGAAACGTGTTTATTCATTCCCCAATAACTGGTGGTTGTAATATGGGAAGCTGTTGTTCTTTGATCGGAAATGGGGTTGGGGTGTTTAGCCAGAGAAATTGGTGCGCTAAGTAGGTTTGGAATTGCCTTCTCTGGTTCAACATTGGGATTCCAAGATGGTTTTGGGAGATTTATTGAGATAGAAGTTTTGAAAATTTCAAGTTGATAGCAGAGAAGTATTGAAAGTTTCAAATTTCAACAATCCCCTGTTATTTCAGAAGTGATTCTCAAGACCAGTTTCTCTTTATATTTTTTTTTTTGCCTTGCTGTGTGTTTTGGTCCTCAGTTTTTATACTAGATACCAACCAAGGTTGGGTATTGTGTACGAGGTTAGTGTCTCATAACACAGTGACCAAAGACTTGAATATCTGATGAGAGAGGTGTTTGCATTTATTGGTCAATCATGTTTCCAACAGGATTGCATCTAAAAAGAATAACCAATTCTTGAGCAAAAAAAATTACTACTCCTGAGAAAGGTTTTAAAATGTGATTTTGTTCAAGAAATTGTTTCATTACAATTCTTGATATTTCAGAAATTTACAAAATGTGAGTTGTGTGCCCACTATTGTAGATGTCCAAGTACAAAAAACCTTGATAATAGCATTTGTTTTTAAAAACTGTTTTCTGTATTTACCTTGATTTCATTTTTATTTTTGTTTCCATAACATGTATAAGAAACAGTGAAAACCGAAAATAAATATAAGAGAAAGTTGCTATCATATTTCTTTATGTAATATGCAGAGTATTTTTGTAATTAAAAGTGAAAATTAAAATGAAAGCAGAAAACCTTTGTTTTAATTCAGAAGAAACATTCTCCTCTTTCTTAACCACACATGTCATTTAGTCAGTTGCTGCATTATGGTGCCCTTGAACATTTTACTGTGCATGTGGTTGATGGTTTTGCATTTCATCTTCTCTTGCATATTGAAATTTATTGTGTCAGAGATTTTATGCTACTGTACAATCCATCTTTTTGCAATTTAAATGTATCGGTACTTACTGTCTTGTTCTTATGCTACTTGGGATTTGGGATTGTCTGCTGAAAGCAACTTTTTCAACCCTTGTAGAGTTCAAATTCTCCCTTGGATTTTTTATACCATCTTTTGAAGTACATGTATATTAAAATTTCTTTTAATATAATTTAAAACATCAAAACTAATCCAAATCCAACCTCTACACAGCAATTGAAAATACTAAATACTGTAGTTCCCAATTTATTGACTGTGGTTACAAAACATTTAATGAATACTTCTAGTTGAAATGTAAGTATTAAATGATTTTATTACTTCTGGTACAATAAATACATTCTGGTTGATAAACAATTTTTTGTCTGATACCATTGCTGTTAGCATACTTGTCCAGAATTGGATATTATCAAATAACACTACAGTACATTATTGCAGAAGGAAAGTTTTTCAACAGTTTCCTGAAGAAGATGGAAGTTAGCGGGCCAGTGAAATCTGAAAATAGATTAAAGCACCGACCCTTGACCCCTCTTAGGTTGTTGAGGGGTATAATATGTTTAGTGGTATTTCTTTCTACAGCTTTTATGTGTTTAGTGTATTTTGTGCCAGTGGCAGTTGTAGGATTGCGGCTTTTCAGCATACGTTATAGTAGGAAGACAGTGTCATTCCTGTTTGGACTTTGGTTATCTCTGTGGCCATCTTTGTTCGAAAAGATTAATAAAACCAAAGTTGTGTTTTCTGGGGATAGTGTTCCAATGAAGGAACGTGTTTTGCTTATTGCTAATCACAGAACTGAGGTTGATTGGATGTACTTGTGGGATCTTGCACTTAGAAAAGGGACACTGGGATGCATAAAGTACATCCTTAAAAACAGCTTGATGAAACTACCTATCTTTGGTTGGGGATTTCACATTCTGGAGTTCATTGCAGTGGAGAGGAAGTGGGAGGTAGATGAGCAAATACTGCACCAAAAGCTTTCAACTTTAAAGGATCCTCAAGATCCCTTATGGCTAGCTCTTTTTCCCGAAGGAACAGATTATACGTACTACCTTGGATCTTGTCTTTTAATTTCCAACTGCTTTTATTGTCATTGGATAATCAACATCAACTCTTTTCAGTTCCACAAATCATTTCATTTGATACTGTCTGTTTGCAGTTGATGTCGTGTTTTGTCTGGCATGCTGCAATTTGTGGATCATGTTATACCACACAAACGTAAATACATAGTTCAATTGAGATGCACACTTGACATATGATTTGCTTTCATTGCGTAGTGATCAGAAGAGTAAAAACAGTCAAAAATTTGCTGCTGAAACTGGTCTCCCTGTGCTGAAAAATGTATTACTTCCGAAAACAAAGGGGTTTCATGCTTGCTTGGAAGCCCTACGAGGCTCATTGGATGCAGGTTTACAATTTCTTTCCTCTTTTCTAAGACTCTAAAGTCAATTCAAAATGATCCTGTTGTGACTATTTATGATGTAGTAACTTAACAATTTCACCATAACCTCTCCCTATCACTTCAAGTTTGTATGTCTTAATATATATATATATATATATATATATATATATATATATATATATATATGTGTGTGTGTGTGTGTGTGTGTGTGTGTGTTTTTGTGGTACTGTGGCCCTGCTGAGTCTTCAAAATGAATTGATATTGGTGTATTAAAAAAGTTTTTAATATATTTTAAAACATCAAAATCAGTGTCAATCCTTATATTTTGAAGACTCAGCAAAGAAATAATATAAAAAATTTATCAGTGAATCTAAATTCATGTTTGTGTGTGTATATATATAATGCTACATCACATGTCCAAGCTTACATGTAATATGTTGTTCCTCCAAAATAAACTGATGTTGTTGGTATATTAAAAAAGTTTTTAAATATTTTAAAACATCAAAATCAGTGTCTATGGATGTATTTTGAAGATTCAGGAGGAAAATAAAACCAAAAACTCAGCAGAAAATCACATATCAAGTTTGCCTGTACTGTCTTTTTGATGAACTTTTGACATGAGGGTCACTGTCTATTTGCACAATACCGTATAACTATTTCTTGGAGGGATTTTGTTTTCAATTTTTCTGTTAAGTTTGTTGAACATTGTGAGTGAATCACGTGCAGTGTACGATGTGACAATTGCATACAAAAATCAATGTCCTTCATTTCTGGACAATGTGTTTGGTGTTGATCCTTCAGAGGTGCACTTGCATGTAAGGCGTATTCCAGTGGAGGAGATTCCTGCTTCTGAAAGCAAAGCTTCATCATGGTTAATAGAAAAGTTCAAGATGAAGGACCACTTGCTTTCAGATTTCAAGATTCATGGTCATTTCCCAGATGAGCAAAATGAAAATGAAATTTCTACATTTAAGAGCCTATTCTCTTTTACAGTGATAGTTTCTTTTACTGCCATGTTTATCTATTTTACATTATTTTCTGTGGTTTGGTTCAAAGTGTATGTAGTTCTATCTTGTGCATATCTTGCTCTTGCAACTCGCTTCAATTTTCAATTGATGCCTCTAAGTAACTATGTTCATGCACTTCATAACACCAAGAAACAAAACACTGAATAGTGTTCTCAATTTTATATTACAATGTACTATCTTGCTCTTCAACTTTATATTTTCAGGGTCAATTATTTCTTCAATTTTCTTTCAATTCTTTTTATTCATAGTCACATAATCAAAGGTATCATTTTTGCTACTAATGCTGTTTTGTAGGAAAAATCAGTATTTTCCAAAGTCAATTTTTTATTAGAAATTGTCACAGTATGACCAAGAAATCGATAGGAACAAGGAGTTAATAGTCCATCAAAACGAGGAAGGATAAAAATTATATTCCTATTTTTACATATTCTACGTGAAAAAAGTGATTTAAATGAATTCCAATGGAATTTATTTTCTTAAAATACATGTTTACTTAGTGGAATAAACAATTTTTTTCCTTTTTAATATATTTTAATAGATTTATTTTAAAATAAAAAACTCTGCTTATTTTAATAAACAAATCTTATGTGTTTCTTAAGTATAATTGTTTTAAAAATTACTTATTAATAATGTTAATTTGAAGTTTAAACAATAGATTTTATTATTAAGAAAATCTGTAAATGCAATTTCAATTTATTCATATTTTTTAAATAAATAATTATGTTAAATTTTAGTTTATCTGCATAGAGAGGCGTTGTTATAAAATAAAGATTTTAATGGTTAGAATAAGAAGAAAAGAAGAAAAAGGAATAAAAGAGAATCGAGATTCATTTTTGTATATTATTTCTTATAAATTTTTTTTTATTTATAATCCAAAGAAAAAATTCAAGAATTACAAATAATTAATATAAATAGTTAAATTAATTATATAAAATCATAACAAATCAATCATATAAATAATTATAGTAAATCAAAGAATAACTATTTATTCATAAGCTCTTTTTTGAATTCTTTTTTGACATGAGAATCTATCTCATTATAAAACTTTATTAAGAAACACCTTTTGAGATAAAAATAATGCTTCAACTAATATATGTTTATTTGAATCAAGATATTTTGATATAAATAGTAAGAAAGTTTAAAATCAAATTTAGAATATACCACGTTTGGAAGAATTTTGGGGAAATAGAAGGTAGGGATACATGTTTTATATGTTGTTGTCCGATATTTTCTAAAGAAATAATTTAAATATAAAAGGAAAACATGTGATACCTTAATACACGCAGCTTGTTAGACTTTATTTTTTTCAATTTAATTAGCTTGTTTAGATATATAAATATGAGTCAGCTACCATTTTATCTTTGAAATATAAAACAAATACTATTTTAGTCCTCCAAATTAAAACAATGTTAATTTCAGTACGTCAAATTCAATAAAATATAATTTCAATTTCAATCTCCTCTATTAAAGTTGTTAAAAATAGTTAAAGTATTATTATAATCCTAATTCCTAAAATGCTAATTATAAATATTAAAATTTTTTTACTAGTAGAAACAAATTCATTTACTAAAAAATATTAGTCTTTCTTCTTTCTAACTTGATTCTCATTTGATTAATATAAATATAAATATTATATTAATAGAAGGATCTTTGGTATCATTGCAAGTGGATACCAAAATATTATAAAAGAAACGAAAAATAAGGTTATTTATATCATAAATTTATAAAAGAATTTAAAAGAAAATTGTTGTAAATATTTAAGATAATTAAGTTTTTTCTATCATATTGTATGAGTCATACACTCATAACCATCTATTAAAACTATAACATGATTTAGATTCAATTTTAAGAATACTCATGAGTTGAATACTTGTATCAATCATACACTTGTCATTTATTTTCTCTATATTAAATTTAATATCAAGAACAACATTCTTCTTATACAAAGCTCTTTATTCTTATTCCAAACTATCATAGGATTAATTTCTTTTTGTCATTTAAGTCAAATATTATTTAATACTGATTCCTTAGATTGGGAACCTCCTTCGATCCTTACCACCTAAACTCTATTATCTAAATGAGTATGAGAGAGTTTAGTAGAATCATGATGACTTCATTCTCTGAATTGAAACTCAATACAGTTGTACCTTATTGAATATGACACTTCTCCTTATGAATGATCATATTAATAAAATTTTCACAATCATAATATACTTGTATCACATGATTTCATAAGTTTTTGGTATTCAAGCCTAAATTATATTCATTCTCACACACACTCTCACTTTAAAAGTTCTCATACCATTCATTCTCATTCAGTAATAAAAAGTCATCATAGAAAATTTCATATCATATTAATCAAGTTGCAATAAGATATTAATTATTCAACTCATCCTTTAAAATTAGACACAAATAAACCTATAAGACTTTCGAATATGTATGATGTCCATGTTCTTATAAAGTCTTGCACTTGTCACAAATCATTAATACAATAGATTCAACATTAACAACAATATTTCTTGTTATCCCAAAACTACCATCCTTATCACAAAAACCAACATGACAGGGTTAGTTACCTTCCATCCTTTAAGTCATACTATTATTTCGTAGCGATTCCACATACTAGGAATCTCCTTCGACTCTCACCGCCTATATCCCCTTCTCTATAAGAGAAAGAGAATTTAGTAAAGTCAAGATGACTTCACGCTTGAGTCCCTACACCAATGTATACATTATACTATACAATATATATGGACATTTCTCTTTAGAAATATCCATAATCATACAATTCATCCAATATATATCAATACAATAATTATATGTATTTCTCAATCACACAACACACTTCAATTTCAAAGCAACTAATCTATAACTTATTTTCCGAAAACAAATAGTTTTACTTAAGTATTACGCCTCCGAGTACTCGTCCAGTGCCTTTACATTAAGTTACTCCTTTCACCTAACAATTTCATAACTTCTAACCTATGTTCTTCTGGTTCTTCAACTAAAGACTAAATTTTTTCTCTTTGAGTTAAAATTATTATCACCATAAACATAGTACAAGTTGTTGCGTCTTATCCCTGTGAAGGACGACGGTAAGGAATAGGCTTGAAGGCCTCGCATCAATTTCGAAGGTTCCTCATTTTTACAACCTATATATTAGTTCTCCTCTTAATTTATTTTATGGGTAAACAAGGCTCATTTCGTGTTCAAGTAATTCACTGAGAAAAGTGGAGTCAAATATTAACATCGCACTGTATAAAAGTAATTTTAATAATAAAGATAAATAAATAAGAATAACATTAAGAACATTTCACTTAAACAAATATGTATAAATATAAATAAATGAAAATAAGGTTATGGACACATTACTAGATAAATAAAAATAATAACAATAAATAAATAAGAAGGGGTTACAAACACCTCACTCATAAAATAATAACAATAAATAAATAAGAACGAACTTATCAAGATTTCACTAGTAAAATAAAAATAATAACAATAAATAAATAAAAATGAGGTTATAAACACCTCACTAATAAAGTAAAAATAATAACAATAAATAAACAACAAGTTATAAATATTTCACTAATAAAATAAAAATAATGACAATAATTTTTTACCAAAACAACTTAGAACTAATTGTACGTGGAGACCTAACTTTTACACTAACACGAGAGAATTATTTCTCTTAACATAAATATCCAATTGTAAATCCCATCAGTCATGATGGATAATTATATTCAGTAATACTTTGTAAAAATGACAACCTAATCCAATTATTTATAAAGTTGTGATCACAATTTTATCAAGGCAATTCAGAAATTGAAATTAGTTAGTCTCTCAAAATCATCCTTCAATTTTTACAATGTCCTTTTTTTTCATAATTTATGAATTTAACAAATTTAAATAAAAAAACTTAAATATAGTTAAAGAGAGAGATGTTACATGAACACATGTATATTTTTTTATTGTAGGTAATCACTGAAATTTTAAAAAAATTACTGAATGTAAATAAATAATAGGTTTAATATCTCTTTTGGTCCCTAGAAAGGGGGCCAATGTTCAATGTGGTCCCACCTTTTTTTAGAAGTTCAATGTGATCCCATCTTTTGTAAAAAGCGTGCAATCAAGTCCTTTTTGGAAACGGTGTTAAGTTTTTAACGGAGCAGCTGACAGGGTGGACTGAAGTTAGCTACGTGGCTTTGTGTGGGTAATACGTGGCTGAGAGAGGGTCATACGTGGCTGTGAGAAGGTAAATCAGAAGTTAGGGTTTGAGTTGCAGAGAAATTGGGATTTATCGTCGTGTTTCTTCTGAAGGGTGTTCGTCTCACCTTGCAGAGAAGTTGTAATTAGCGTCATTACCCATTGGAATAGCTTTAGGAGACCAGGAAACGCAAGAAATGTCACCTTCAAATGAAAACAATAATCAAGGACAGGAAGATCACAAATAGAAAATTACTTTATATGTTGCAAGGGAACAACTAAAAGAGTTGATGATTGGACATACTGTCATGGGCTTTCTCAGCTGTATCCAAAACCTTTCCAGTATCAACAGATAACCACTGCAATGTGGAACCATGGGTAGCAGCCAAAATTTTTCCATCCGGGGAAATACTAAGGCGGTCATAGTGCAAAGTAGCACCAAAAGAATCGCGAAGAGGAATAGGGAACACCTTCAGTGTCTTAGGATCCTCATCAAAGTGATATCGAACTTCAGAATACAAGGAAAATAAGGTGAGATGAATTGAATTAATTAACAACCTAACTTCTCTGCAACTCAGAAGAAACACAAATAATAAAATTGGAAAAAAATGTGTACACCAAAAAAGAATTCATATATATATATATATATATATATATATATATATATATATATATATATTATACATAATCGATTATTTAGAAATAGTATAATATAAATAAATGATGCTATAAATATTGAATATATATTTATAGTATAGCAAAACAGTAATATTTATCTTCCTAACTTTTTTTTCATATATAGTTTTTTAATGTATACTTATACGGGAAGACATAAATGTGATATTCTTAGATTTTTTCTTATTATTAAAAAAAGTAACTTCTACTTTCTTATTACTTAAATTATTTAAAGTTTAAAAAATCTTAAATATAAATAAATGTAACAAAAACAGGTTTTGAAACACACAAAAAAATAAATTTGCTTAAAAGAAATGTTCCTTATAATACGATGGTTGGAACAGACATACACATACATATGTGTGTGTAATTAGGGGTTATTTAGCAATTAGAAAAATTGGAGTTAGCATGTCCATGTGAAGATGACCCACAATCTTCAATTTCTCACCAAAAGATGGACTCCATTTCTTAAATAACGGTTGGTCAGTTATAAATTCACTTCCCCACCTCTTCCATTCTTCAATTCTCCTTCTTCTTCTTCTTCTTCCTCTTTCAGAATCATGTCTCTGTTTTTCCACCTTCTCTTTCTTCTCTTAGGTAAATTCTTCCTCTATTTCTTTCTAATTGCAATCATCTCTGCTATGTTCAACTTCTACTCTGCATTCAGCTCAAATCAAAACACACGCTTAAAGGTTTTATTATGATGTAATTAGCCAACCATTTTCGATTTTCTAATTTTTTTCTTAATCAATGTCTGGATTATACATTTTCAGGTAATGTAGCATCTGCCACGGTATTTTCTCTCGAGAATCATTGTAGTTACACAGTTTGGCCGGGGACGCTTTCCGGCAACGGCGCCGGCATTCTCGGTTCTGGCGGTTTCGCCCTGCAGCCCGGTTCGTCGGTCCACCTCACAGCTCCGTCCGGCTGGTCAGGCCGCTTCTGGGCCCGGACTGGATGTACCTTTGACGACTCCGGCGCCGGAAAATGCGCCACCGGAGACTGTGCGGGGGGACTTAAATGCACCGGCGGAGGAGTCCCGCCGGTGACGCTGGTGGAGTTCACGATCGGAAGCTCCGGCAACGGTAACAAGGACTTCTACGACGTGAGTCTCGTGGACGGTTACAACGTGGGAATGGGAGTGAGGGCTACTGGGGGAACCGGTGACTGCAAGTACGCGGGGTGCGTGGCGGACCTGAACGGCGCGTGTCCAGCGGAGCTTCAGGTCAGAGACGGAGGCGGCGCGGTGGTGGCGTGCAAGAGCGCGTGCGCGGCGTTTAACACGGCGGAGTTTTGCTGTACCGGCGAGCACGGGTCGCCGGAAACGTGTTCGCCCACACATTATTCGGAGATTTTCAAGAGTGCGTGTCCAACAGCTTACAGTTACGCATACGATGATGCTTCCAGCACTTTCACATGTTCACAATCTGATTATGTTATCACTTTCTGTTCAATGGGATCATCATCTTGATCATTATTAACATGTGCACATTTTCATATACTTCGTATCTATTTTTTTCTGGTAACCTTATGTTATGATTTATCTTAATTATGATTCCAATTAATCTCTGTATAGCGTATCACACCCATGATCGAATATACGTTTAAATTTAGGAACAGTACATATGGATGGACTTTATAATTCTTTTTAGTTGATTATCTATACTTTACGGGTTCTGTTTTTTGCGTATATAATTTATATTTTTATAATAAAATTGTTGTTAATGGTATTTCTTACGATTAATGGTTACTTTGAAATTGGTTGAATAAAATTGTTCTATTTTTTTTGTTTTTTCATCATATTTATAAAAATATAAAAATATGTTCAACTTTATTAATAAATAAAAGTTTACTTTAATTTAAATATTGTAAACATATTGAGCTACTTTGACTTGGGTTCCCTAAATTGGTTTTTTGCTGGACGAGTTTATGATTTGGTGAGCGAAACCAAAGTTAATGAAGGAAATAAAAGTTAGCGAGGTCGCTAGTCACTAGTCTTTAAAATTCATCCTAAGGCAGGTTTTATCGCTGGGTGCCGCTTTTCCTCACTGGACATGAGGTACCTATTGTGGCAAAATTAGATGCACCTCTGGTATCATTGATCACCCTTTCTTATGCATATTTGGGTGATTGTTTCCTTTTATTTTATTATATTAATGAATACTTTAATGTTGTATTTGATTATTATAGTAAAGTATTGGTATGAATGGATGACTTATAGGGTATTTCTAAGGAGGAAATCTTATTGAAGATGTTTTTTTAGTGTATACATTCATATGAAAATCTTGATGATTATCCTAATCCTCGTTCAGATATGTAATGAGATATGTGGTAAGAGTTGTAAGAGATCATAATCTAAAGAAAAATGTAACTCTTATGATGATAAAATATTAACTTTTGAGTAGTACAAAACCTCTTGAGATCCGTGTTAATGTTTCTATTGATTGAATCTAAAAAGAGTTTGGTTGTATATATGCTTCTATATTCATTGTATTTTATATATATGCTATCTCGTTTTTAGCTAGTTTACCATTTTATAATTGTTGTACTGTTTTTTCTCTTTACAATTATCATCTTATTAGTTTGATTAAATAAATATACAGGTGTAGGAACACCTCTTGCGGACGAGGAACTAATTGTCTGAATCATAGATATATTAGATCAGGTATAATCATAGTAAAAATATATATATGAGAGATATTATTATAGTCTTAATCTTATACTAATATACATTGAATTATCTATTTTTCTAAATATTTATAATAAAATATTTTATTTTAGTTATTCAAATGGAAGGTTACAAATATTAGTGTTCAAACTATATAAAAATAAAGATATACCATTTCATTTATTTATTTTATTTTTTAGAGAAGAAAAACTCATTTTAATTTGTATTATTAAAATTTGAAGAAGCAACTTTCCATGCTTGATAAAAGAACTTTAGAATAGAAGAACATAGAAAAAAAAATATAGAAGTGCAAAGACAAAAGGCACTTTTCTCATCTCTTATGGCTTTGATTATTTCTACTATTGAATTTTAATAACCCCTCCAGTTAAGATAACAGACCTCTTTTTGGCTAATAAAATATGCAAATTACCTCATTATTAAAGTATATACATATAAGCCATATTCTTTTTAGGTTATAGATAGGAATGGTTAGTGTTTTTTTAAAGAAGGGTCACTCCCACTTATTACACCAAAGACCTTTATTTGAAAAATGAGTAATGGTTTAATAGATTACATGTTGTAGCCATTTAAGGAATTTTTTTATTAATCATTTACTTTTCAGATTCATCTTATGTTATTGTTTGTTCAATGGCGTAGTAAAAAAGGCAGATAGAGTGAAATAGAAGAAGGCCTAAAAAAAGTAATTTGATATTTACGCAATATTAAATAGATTATTGAATTATATATTTTTTATGCATGTTATTTTGTTAATAAATTCTATTAAATGTCTTTAAAAAAGACCAAATTATATATCTATGTTACCTTAATACTTAATGAAAATCGCATAAAATATTTTTTCAACAAACAACACTGATAAATATTATATTATAGTTCATTTAAAATTGTATTTTTTATATACAAAACCGGCGCGTGTGGCTTTCGACGACGTCCATGGCCACGCATACCCGGCGTTGTACGTTATCATTTTTCTAAAATTATTTTTATTTTTACTATAATGCTTTATATTTGTTTACATGTCTTTATATGTTAATTAGTATCCTCTACATTTCGATAAATATATAAGAAAAATATACGATCTAACAACGTAAAGTATTTTTACATCATTATTTAATCTTAAATTATTATAGAAACAACAATTAGCATAACTTATTTTGATGTAATATAATAATTATATATGTAGTTAATTGATACAGTAAGGTATATTATATAATAAAAATTTAAAAATAAATACATAAATTTGTTATATAGTTATATAGATTAATTACGTAATGTTTGGTATATTGAGATATATACGTTGATGTAGAGTTATTAGAATTTATAATTATTGATTGATGGAGGTATTTGGGTATGGGAGGAGCACGACAAGATAACCGACAGTATTAAATTAGTGACAGAAAGAGTATGCCAGATTCTTAAATAACAGTTAGAGGCTTAATCCCAAATATAAATTAAGTTTGATGCATCTCCATTTTCCATTCTCACTTTAACACTTTGTTGCATTTCCAATCATATTTTATGTTTTTCTCTATGAAAGTGATGGGCCTCAATCCAAACTCAAAACCCTTTGCATTTCCACACTTCCTCCTCTTCTTATTAGGTAAACAACCTATTTCTCATGAATTTTCATTTAATAATAGATCAGTAAAAGTTATGTTTGACTGAATTTAAATATAACCAAAATAAATTACAATATAAAATAAATCTAACTAATCTCATTCTTAAAATATTTTTCATTTAAGAAATATTTATTATTTTTTAGTCATATTTCAGTGGAGAAATAATTCATCTATAATATTATGATGTATACTATATATGTTTTTTTTCAGGTAATGTAGCATCTGCCGCAGTGTTCACCCTCCAAAACCGTTGCAGTTACACAGTTTGGCCGGGGACACTTTCCGGCAACGGTGTCGCCACTCTCGGCGACGGCGGTTTCCCCCTGGAGCCGGGTGCGGAGATTCAGCTCACCGCACCATCTGGCTGGTCCGGCCGGTTATGGGCCAGGACCGGCTGTAGCTTCGACGGATCCGGCATCGGAACATGCGTCACCGGCGACTGCGGCAGTGGACTGCGGTGCACCGGGGCAGGCGTTCCACCGGCCACTCTGGCAGAGTTCACCGTCGGATTTGCCGGTAACGGCGACAAGGACTTCTACGACGTGAGTCTTGTGGACGGTTACAATGTAGGCATCGGCGTGCTGGCTACCGGAGGAACCGGTGACTGCAAGTACGCAGGGTGCGCGGCGGACTTGAACACAGTGTGTCCGGAGGAATTGCAAGTGAGAGACGGCGGCGGCGCGGTGGTTGCGTGCAAAAGCGCGTGCGCCGCTTTTAACACGTCGGTGTTTTGCTGCACCGGCGAGCACGGAACGCCGCAAACGTGTTCGGCGACACATTATTCGGAGATTTTCAAGAATGCGTGTCCAACAGCGTACAGTTACGCTTACGATGACGCTTCCAGCACTCGCACCTGTTCTGGATCTGATTATGTAATCGCCTTTTGCCCTTAATAGTCTCACACTTACTTTTTTTTAATGTAATAAATTAATAATTTCCCACGCATAAAAATCAGTGCCCACTAATAAATATATGATACTTTTTCTCACGCAATTTCTTTTACATTTATTTCACACTATTTTTTCTTAATTTTTTTTTACCAAAATTCACTTTAGTTATTTTACATTTATTTCTCTTTACTTTTTATTTCTGTTTATTTTTTTACAAAAATTCACTTTAATCATTTTACCTTTATAATACATATTAAATGATACCGTTTTAGGATTAACACGAACTCCTTTTGGTGGATAATTTACTTAAGTTTTTCTATCATGAATATTCAAAACTATGCTTAGTGCTCTTAAAAGTGGTCACAAATGAAGATTAAGAGTGGGAATTCACTTTTAAAAAAAATGAGGTGTGGGAATAAGCTTATGATTATTTCTTTATCCAAATCAATGTTTATGTTAGATATTCCTGCATCTATCTTTTTCTCATTCTCTTGAAAACAAGACTATTTGTGAAATTTTGGAACAGACTAAGTTTATTGTTGGTGAATTTGTTTGAATCGAATGTCCTATTAAACATTATGAATATGTTGACGTTAATTTTGTAAGATTCTTCACAATAATATGTTTAAGTTATTTCTGTAATTGAACTTCATTTTGATACCAAAATTAAAAGTACACAAATTAATTGTGGGCGTGAGATCCTTTAAATCCTTCCATTACGCACATACTTATTTATCCTCGTACTCACCACCAAAATTAAAAGTACACAAATTAATAGTGTTAGGATTAACATGCTTCTATTCCTTTAAAATTTTGAAGCTTTCTCTTTCAAATTGTTGTCTACTTCATAATAAATAGTGTTCTCAACACACTATTGACTGAGTACAGTGAAAATATACATAACCTAAAATAAGTAAAAAGATAAATGTCAATGACTACATAATAAGTCTCACAACCTAAAATAAGTAAAAAAAATAAGGTTTAATTGCTTACTTGGTCTCTATGTTAAGTGAGTTTTTTTAGTTTAGTACCCGGTTTTAAAAGTGTATACATTGAATCCTAAAGTTGTAAAAATTGTATGAATTAAGTCTCTTTCGTTAAATTGGCATAAACAGAGTTAACTCCGTACTGACGTGGCTGCACTTTTTTTCTCTCTCCCCTGCTCTTCCTGCCATCTTTTTTCTCTCTTTTCTATTCCTCTCAACATTAATTAAAAGCAGTTAGTGAGTGAATAGACTTTTTTCCTCTCTCCTCTGATCTTCCTATCATCTCCTTCACCCTTGGCCGTTCGGTTCAAGCGTCCTCTACCTTTCGGTGAAACTGTCTCTTCACCCATTATTCTACCGTTCGGTGAATCAGTATTCGGTCGTTCAATGCAGAGGTCCTCGGCCATTCGGTTCAAGCATCCTCTATCGTTCGGTGCATCAGTCTCATTCATTGTTCCATCTTTTACAAACAGCGGCGCCATTTAGGTTGGTGAAGGTTTCGCAATAGAGGTTGTTGCGTGAGAATGATGGAGAAGGGGATGGGCCGATGGTGCCCTGGTTACGCAAAGCTATGGAGGTTTGGTGAAGAAGATGAGTACGACAACCTCGCAGTGCAAGGCATGACAGTAACGAGCTGGGTGAATCAGTTGCACATAGTGGCCGAGCGTTGGATGAAGGAAGGAAGGAAGGAAGTCAAGCCGAGAGTGTCAAGCCGAACGGCAGAGTGTCAAGACGAGAAGAGGAAAGGGGAATTTTTCACCGAACGACAGAGGAACTTTGCACCGAACGACAAAGGAATTTTTGAACCGAACGGTAGAGTGTCAAGCCGAGAGGAAGGAAGGGGAATGTGTAGAGGAACACGTCAGCAAAAGGAGAAAAAGAAAAAAAAAATGTCCTTCAATTATGAAAATCATAGATATATAAAGAAAAAAGTTGGACGTTACAAAAAGAACAGATGAGAGAAAAGAAAAAGATCAAATTTTATAGTCATGTCAACGCGGAGTTAACTCTGCCAAGTTAACGGAAGGGACTTAATTCATATAATTTTTACAACTTTAAGGCCCAATGTATACACTTTTAAAATCAGGTACTAAACTGAAAAAAACTCATTTAACAAACAAACCAAGTAAGAATTAAACCAAAAAATAAATGTCAATGCTATATAATAGACTTTAGATTTATAGTTTTAGTCTTAAAATTGTGGATGTATTTGAAACCAAGTGGTTTGAAAGTGTTGTACAAATTTATACAAAATATTATTCTTTTATTGACTTTAGACAACGGTGATACATTTTTTCCAACAATATCATATCCCTTACAATGTCTTATATTTAAGTTTGATTTCTTTTTCTGGGACAATACTACAGCTACAAATTAGAAGATACCCACTCACAAGAATGTGTTTTCTTGGATTATTCAACTTTTCATCAAGATTATCAGTGTCTGTCAAATTTTGGTTGTAGTTACACATCTAAAGATGTTTTCTTTAAATAGATCAAGTTTCTCTATTGATTTTTTTCCTCGATATTGAACTTTGTAGTGTTAAAAAAATTAAGATGTTTTACTATATGGCTAAATAATCATGGCTATATATGAAATCTAATACTACTAACTTTCACAATTATTTCTGCTCATACCTTTCAACACACAAACTCATGTTGTAAAACAACAAATTTTACTGAAAATTACAAAATTAAAAAACATTAAATAAGTTTTAAGACTTACTGAATTTAATTATTTCTAACAGAACTCAACTAAATGTGTTAACAAATGTTACGAAGAATGTTCGACAGAAAAAATGTTGGATAAAATTGCACGGAACAAAGAAACAAGAGTAAAGCTGACTAAAAAAAATGGCCATACTAGAAAAAAAAAACATATTAAAAGGGTAAAATGAAGAAGACTTTGTAAACTATACATACAGCAAAACAAATGAAGGGTAATATTTTTCTTTCCCCTCCGAAGGCCTTCGGCCAAAAGTCAGTTAATGTAAACTTCAGCTTTTCTCTCATCACCTATGCAATTCCAAAGACTATAAATTTTCTCTACAAGCGGCTCTCTTCGAAAGCCAAATCTTTAGCCTTCTCATCCCATTTTTCTAGACAATTTTGGACGAGTTAGGCCCTAAATCTAAGACGTTCCATGCCCCCTATTTCTCCTAAAATAACCATGTGAAGTTACAATCCAAGCACCCCTCTCCCTGGAGAGAGAGAAAACAATCGAAGCTAAAGCTGCCTATATCTTGTTATAGATATCACTTTTGAGGAACTATTTCTCAAAGAAAAACTATTTTTTAGTCGATTAAACCATGACAATTTCATCTCACCAGAGCCAGTGCACTGACCCTCCCCCTCCCCCTCGCTGCTGAAAAGGGTTTGGTCACCGCAGTCCAGTGAAGCTCCACATGCTAGATTATAAGCCTGACATGCAGAATGACATACTCGTAGCCTGTTGTCTCCATCCTTCTCACACTTTTGGATTGAGATCTGGAAATTAATGCACCAAAAGTTTTAGATAAATAAGCAACATTACAACTAAATGAACAGCTAAATTTAGAAGCAGGGTAATCAAGCATTACACGACTAAAAAGAATTATAGTTTAAGGTTTCAGTCATTCTCAGAAAGACACAATGTTAGAATCAGCATACTAGTCAGAATCAGCATTACATTATGGCTAGAGGAATAACCACCGTCAGTATATTGTTTTAAAACCAAATAAATTTGGTTCGTGCTATTGTTACATCAGAATGGAAAGTCACATGCAAGGCTTCAAATTGTGTGAAATAATTAGTTACCGAAAAATTAAAATAAACACCACATTGAAAAGAAAAATTGAGCATGACTAAGAATGAATCGTATTACAAATAGGAAAAAGAAGGAATCTAAATTATAATTTTGGCAGGAAAAGATAGAACTTACCCAGCAGGCAAGCCTTTTGGCAGCCTCATCACAGTACGTACTGCCAAATATATTAAATAGTTTCCTAGCACCACCAGGGAATAATCTATGGTAGTTGGGCATCACAACCACTTCTTCTAGCTGCTGAAGTATGCTAGGTTCACTGGGTGCACAATGTTGTCCGGAAATATCATTTCCCAGCACATTTCTGCAAATTGAAAGACTGGAGAGGAGCCTGGAGCTGTTCTGGCAAGTATATCCCGCATAGTCAGAACAACGGAATTCACAAACTCCATTATCACAAACTCCACCATGAAGACTGCACTGCTCATCACAAACAGCTGCATGTAATATCAGGGACAACAATTAAAGATTTTCCTACTAGAAATATTGTTCAACAGATTCACTAAATAAGTTTAAATTTAACATGTAAGTGCAATCCAAACATTTGGGGAAGGAGGAGGTACATAAACTAGGAGCCTTCATGAATTGAACTGAGCCTAATTATCCTGCAGGACCACAATATAGTCCATATGTTCTAGCACTCGAATATACATCATATTGGCTAACAATGTAAATACTATTCAAAAGCTCATCCGTGATTATCTAACTAATGCTAAAAGATTAGGATAATTTATTTACTGTTACAATTTTTAAGCAAGAAACTACAAAGTATAGAACTTGAAATGTACCAGTGGAACAGTCAATGCCAGTATAGCCAGTTTTACATTCACATATTCCACTGGTGAGGCACACCCCCTTGCCAGTGCAATTGCTGGGACAGTAACCTGGAATATGCGAAGAGAACAATAATTAATAAAACAAAGCATAAACAAATATTGTACCACTACACAGAAGGTAATATTTTAGCAATCAAAGTAAAATGAATACTGCCCATGTACTGGACATTGCCCAGACACAAGCAACACAGCGTGGGAAATTAGAGCTTACGTCTACTGCAATCATGACCATGAAATCCAAGAAAGCAGTGACACCTTCCATCAACACAATCTCCATTGAAATTACATGCACTGGGACATTGCCCAGACACAACCACTGGATCCGTGTTACAGAGCTCATGATATGCAGGGCAGATTAATTCCCCTATTGGTAAGCAAAAAGCAAGCCATCAGCTTACTGGAATCTAACATTAATGTGTAAACAAAGAAAACACCAGTAAATATTGACCATTAAAGCCAGGGAACTGAATGGGTCCACCAGCCTGAGGACACACTTTCCAGACACCATCCACAGCAACCTGAAGTAATATGGAGCTTCATTCAGTGGTTTCACATTACAGGAAAAAGAAGGGAAATGCACCAATCAATTCAATAAAAGGTGAAAGAAAAGATAAGCAGCAGTTGCAACCCGTTCAAATGTTAATGAAGAAAGTGTCTACTCAAATTTGGTTGCAAATTAGAGAAATAATTACTTATTCAGAATATAAAGTATCTACAATAATATAAACCATGAGGAAAGAACAAAAAGTATGAATTTATTGTTTTAACAAGAACAAGAAAAATTCAATGACTGTCATTCATTGCTCAAACAATCAGCCCCTGGAGTGGGTAGGGACAAAGTGGAGGTTATTCAACCTAATTATCTGGCTAGTTCTGTAGTAGTTCAATTTTCATTCCTTAGTTCAACGTCAATAATTGGCTACACACTTTCAAATCTGCTGTACCTAAATGATCTTGTCCGACTTTCATTGTCTAAGGATATAGTATTGCATCATGTCATCTCCATATCAATCAAAAAAGGCATTGTCTGCCAATCTTTAACTTCAACTAAGGCATTTCCTTAAAACTATTAACACTACAAACTATACCTCTAGAAAATTGTTGATACACCTGTGCTGATAACAGCCATTTCCCTGGGTCAGAGAACCCCGGACAAATCCTGTGCGCACCAACGATGAGGCCATGCACCTGCATTAAAAAGCAATAACAGTTAGAACTTAGAAATCATACACCCTGTTTCATGACAAATTGGATGGTAAAAACAGGCTATGTTATCATTCCAAAGAAGAAACCTGACCTGGAGTTACTTCCTCGAATTTCACCTAGCATGCTATCAGGTGCTCGTGCACTGCTAGTGTCTGTACATGATCCATCAGAGTATGCCACAAAATAAGTGCAATAATCAGCCAATGAGGATTGTCCACCTGCACAAACCAGTGCATCATGATATTTCAACTTTCTACGGCCAAATCTTCATTTAGCATTTAAAACCATGTACAACATCTACCAGTGACAAAAAATCAATGTGAAACAAGATAAAAACCAACGGCTACAAATGAATTAGAATAATCTACAAAAATACAATCGCTTGGCAGTCTGTAAGAATGTGTCCAGATATAAGAAATTTATACGGAAAGAATGTAAAAGACACTTGACATTTTGTTCTTCCTCACCAAGTGTATACAATGAAGATAGATTGAGCATAGGGTACAAAATATACGTATCTTGAGATAATTTATTCCCTTACGCACTCCACTAAGAAATTGGAGAGACCTTGGTTCTCACTTCCCCTCCAGTTCTAACTAAATTCCCTCCTAGCTGCTACAAACATGGTGATAGACGTCAGCCCTTATAGGCCCTAACAAAGTTAGGAACATTGAGTATAATGAGCTACTAAATGTAACTTAAACTTTGAAGTTCTCCCACCTAATAGACTAGTTTTTTGGGTTTAGTTCTCCTCTTATGCTTAAGTCCTAACTTTAATTGTTCACCTTTACCCACTCTCTGACCTTCCCTTTATTCATTCTACTACAATGTTCTAATTGGTAGTATAGCATTAATAAAATATAATCTATCCCAAGCATTGATTATCAACACATGAAAGCTCTCAACAGTCCATACACAGATTAGCACACAGTCCATACACAGATTAGCACTCAAATATTAAAAATGAATACATGAAAATGCATACCTTTATTAGCTTGAGGAAAATACCGAGCCCACTGAGGAAGATCTCCACTGTAGGTTAGAATTGGACAGTAACCCTCTGCCTCTCTGTTATAAGTACAACCTGAGAATTGTGTTGTGTTGCAATGATAGGCCCCTTTCCATAGATTGCAAGGGGAGGTAACAAACTCAGTACCCTGGTTCCGACCCCAATCAAGTTGGTCTGCCATACTATAATTGGCTTTGTACCATCCGCTGTCTTCTAATAGAGCTAGTGTCATTTTTGAAACTACAGATCTTGTATCCACAGAACCAGTCATGATCTCATTCATCAGAAGCCTCTTTTCCCAGTGAGACCCTGTAACCCAATCATCAAAATCGGATTGATGAATTTGATGGTATAAGTTAAAAGCAGCACTTCAACATCATGCATGATATTTTCTAATTTTTTTTCCATACCTTTTCATTATTCAAGTGTATTTTTGGAAAAATTAAAGAACAGAATAATAATTTTACCAAGAGGGCAAAAATATTTCAACATTTCAATATCCATATTGTATATAAATTTTAAACCATATAAACCACATTTGAGCAAAAATTTATAAATGCTATACTGCAACACCCAGGATTAACTAGTCTTTCTACTAATATTGGTTGGACTAAAGCACCAGGATAGCTTATTCTTTCAAAATAAAAGGGGAAGGGGAAGGATGAGGGATTGGAAATATAAAAAGACAAATAAAATGTTCTGAATGAAATTCAAGCTTTACCAGCTTCAGCAATCGAAAAACAGCTTGCCAATGTAATCTAAGTCTGGTGGAAACAACATAGACCAGAGGAAAAGGATGGCACTTATAAATAAGAAGAAAATGATGAGATTAAGAACCTGATGTGCCACGTCCTCCACCATCTTCCAGCTCTAAGCCAGTAAAATTTCCTGAAAATGCCTGCCAATAAATCACTAATCAATCATTAGTTGAATCTTCTAATGAAGATCCCAGTACATGTGAAAACAGGAAAGTTGTCATTGAAATCATAGAGAATATGTTCCATAGAAATTACCGCATAATGATGCCGAGAATGCATGACAACACGTGGAAGTACCACTCGTGTCACCATCCGCCCAATCTTTTCATCCATAACTTGTTCAGTAACCTAGAAACACAAGAAACAATGAGTTTCCAAAATGTGACAATATGGTTTAGAAGGAAAAGGAGTGCTTAAAAAGAAAACAGATTTTAACATCATATCAGAAAGAAAAACAGAGGATGTTCTAAAAATAGGATTAAATGCCAAAAGATTTGTAAGGTTTTCATACAAACTCCATATTCATTAAAGTTCATCAACTTATTTTCAATACAAATTAATATTTAATAATGTAAAAGAGCTAAAAATTGTCTCCACCTGCAATACAATCTCAGCTATATTTAGTTTCAAACTTCATGACTGACAGTATACTACGATAAATTATAATTATAATAAAGAGAGCAGTAAACAACTATATGTATCAAATGAAGTTAGAAGCCACCCACCATTGTTCAGTTCCACATTGTAAAATTCAAATCAAACATGGAGGAAAGTATACTTGAAAATCAATGGCTTATAAATCTATAATATACCATAGCATTGTAAAAGCACAAAAAGAGCAGCAAATACCTTGTCAAGGCGTCTTTTCCTTTCATCTCTAAAATGAGTAAAGGCATGTGGATCGAAACCAAGAACATGCATAACCTGAAAAGCATCAAATAAAATCAACAAAGACACAAAATAGATAGCTATGTTTGCAATCTCATCTTTTCTATACAGAAATAAACAACCTCATGTATCAAAGTAGCTGATAGCAAAGTCTCTGCCTCAGCTGTCAAATGACGTGGAGCAACATTAACATGTCCTGCACACAAATACAAGCAAGCAAAAGAGCACTTTCAGTTACAAAGCATCCCAGGGATAAAGACAACATTAAAACCCACACATTCAATGTACCAGCTATAGCACGACCCCATTGGTCCCGTTCACATGCCACAGCCCAAGCAAGTGTATTCCCAGTAGTAGGTCTTGTAGTCACCAAGAGAACTAAGTCGGCATCAGAGACTCCCTCTAGGGAAGGCAAACAAAGACATCATAAATTTAGTAGTACAGTTAACCAAAAGCTTTATAAGAACTACACTTTCAACAGAAGGCCAACAAATGAATCATACCTTCAACATAGGCATGAGGGAGCTGCACACCTCCATCTTGTCCACATGCAGAGTATCCACTTAATCGCAAGTTCCCCTTCACAGGCTCCACAGACAATACCCTTCTAAACCAGTCAGCTGACTGACCTAATGCCTGCAATAAGTTTCTACTAATGATAAATATCTCAATCCAATATTTATAGTATAGCTCTAGCTAACACCACCATGACAAACAATAAATAGAAAACTGCCAAAAATGACACAGAATCACATAACATAATTGGCATGATGAGGAGGAGCATCAACGTAACAGTTGGACTTGTGGCTATGTGATTTGACTCAAGCTGTGTTGCAAGGTAAGGCTGCCTACTATGGACCCATATAGTGGATCATATAATTCTCTGGAATTCAGGCATATCCAGACCTTTAATTCTTTATGGCAACAGGACGCACTTTTTTTATTATCAATCAAGTAAAACAGTTTATAATTAAATAGAAAAGAAAAAGGTAAAATCCCAACAAACCTTACGAAGGCGATGTTTTTTGTCCTCTCCTGAGATATCTTCAGAAGTGCAGTTATACCAACAATCGCCAGAGACTGGAGGATCAGCAAGAGGATTACAGGAAGGCAAACCAGGAAGAGAAGTTATGGGAGGCTCCCCAAGCTGTTCATAAAAAAATAATGATTAAACCGTACCAATAGTATATGTGAAAGAGAAAACCAATATTAACACTGAATCCTTTTTACATTGATTTTAAATACACACCTTGACAATATCACCGATCTTTTGGCAATCCCTGTCAGGGGAGTGACCAACTGCATCATAATTTAGATATATCCTAATAGGTTGCTTTTCAATCCCTAGAAGCTCTGATGATGTTGATATACCAAGCAACGCTCTACCTTTAAGCTGGAGGCGTTTCGAAAGACCAGGCTTGTAAACCTGTGGGGTAACGGAATACACCTTTCGACCAGGTCGTTTTCTCTGTTCAAGTATCTGGTCATGTATGCAAGAGTGTGAGGCAATGTTCTCACTCCTCCCTTCCAAACCTCCCCCATGAAATCCGTGTTCTGGGAGCTTTGCATTATAGACTTCCAACCATGCCAATATCAATACAATCTGATGCAGGATATAACAATAGATATCCAACTTTAGAAACCATACTGACAACACTTTCATGCAATGTTTTAAACAAACATTATGAATCAAAACTTCATAATTATTTGCTTCCAAGCAATGAATGGTTAGATGGAGGTGCCTGAGCAAGCTTGTTTAGTTGCATTTTGAAAACTAAGACCGATTTTTGAAATAGAAATTAAAGACATTCTGATTCTTAAATCTTAATCCCCTATTTATTTATATATTTTACTACCTCGTCACTCGTACAAATCGTGAAAATTTCTAAAACAAGAAAAAAAAAATATCACCATACAACAACAAAATCATCAAATAGTAAAACCGAATTTCAAGTCCGATAATATAACGTTTAAACACCAATTCTCTTATAAATCTACACTCACATTCTCCAACTACAAAGTAGATCCTAAGCAGAGTTCAGCATGCTATTCACAAAAATCCCAAGACCTAGGCGTTATAGCAACATTGAACTAAAAGAAATGTCCGAACAACAGATAAAAAACGAACAAAAATATTCGTAAACTGGTGAAGAAGTAGCAGAATCCACACCTCGAAAACAACAACGGCGAATCGAAGGTTGCAACGAAATCCGAATAACGCGCACGAACTATAGCACCGAACCATGGACTCCATGGAATGGCGAACACCGGAACGCAAACGGCGCCGATTCCATCAAACCGCCGGCGATTCCTCGATCGGAGCGCTCGATAACCGCTCGCTAAGATGCATTCCGGAAAAGCTTCGCGCAGAAGAGAGTGAGAGAGAGAAACCTAACCCTGCGCCTCAACCGCTAACACTGGTTTCGATTAACAACGTTCCGAGATATATAAATATAACTGAAAACGGAACCTCAGTTTCTGAAGAGAGAACGTGGAACGATTCACAGAGCTTCGAAGTCGCAAAACGACGTCGTTGCGTTAGGTACGAGCTTCTTTCTCCCTGAAACGAGGGGGAAAAAAAGAAGACACTGACAGTGAAAGAAATAGAAAGATATTAGATAGAAGAAGAAGCTGAGAAGACAGGGAGAAGATGAAAATATTGGGTGGAGTGGTTGGTTCTTAATATTATTTTAATGTTTTCCTGCGTTTTTATTTATTGCTGTTTTATGTTCCATTTTTCTACTACAAAATTAAAAATATCATACTTTAATAATTAATCATAAAAGTAAACTTTCTAAATGAAGATCTTTATTTATCAACGCGTGTGGGTAAAATTCTTCGTCGTTAAGTTTAGTGTTGAGTATTAATTAACGTGATGACATATTTAATTCCTTGCTTGTTTTATACCCAAGAACATAAATTTTAATATTATTTTATAAAATGTATATTAAATTTAATTTAAATTCTTAAAATTAGTGTTATA